>NC_087375.1:15249877-15551752 GCF_031761385.1 Necator americanus
CGTGTGCCAATTATGCCTAGCATCAGCTTCTGCGAAGGTGATTAGAGTTATTGAATTCTCCTTTGCTTTTGAGTAGACTTGAGTGACTAGTACTTTTGTTATTACAGTTTTCCTCAGGAGCAAGATACGCGGTTTTTCTTCTTTTCCAGGTTTGGAGAATGAACAGTTCGACATGGCTCTTGTACATACCCCACGACAGGCCGTGAACAGAGATACAGTAGTATTCCGTCCACAAAATTACATTGAAAAAGCAGCACTGAATAGGGGTTGGTTAGACTCTAGCAGGTTAGTGAGCTGTTCGTTACTATTACATCCATAGATGCGATAGTCGAAGCCGGTGCTCCGACCTCGTTCACTTTTGGACGGTTGTAAAGGATCCTAATCCATTGGGCTGCACCCCATGAGCCCGACCCCCTTCACCTGAGCAGTGTCCAGGTCCTCCGTATCGCACCTATGATTACGTCGTTTTCGCTTGTCAAATAACTATTGACTAAGTTAACTAATATCCGTTACAGTTACTACTCAAGCAACATTTTGTTGATCCAAATTGTTGACGGAGCAGTGGGTCTTTATACTGTGTCTTGTATTTATAGGAGCATTTTTATGCCAAGCAACATTTAATTAACGAAAGTTAACTTGCTTATGCAAAACTCGAAACGTTCAATCTTTAAGCCTTGATATGATAAATTTTACAAACAAGTTGCTGAAGTGTTCGACTATTTGTTGTTTAGGTCGCTGATGGAACAAGGTGTTTTCGAAGGAGATGTTGTCCTGCTCCGTTTTAAATATATGACATTCTTCGATTTGAACCCAAAGGTACTGAGTGATTGTGTTATTTGCTATGTTTCGATTTGCTTCTTCAGTACGACCCTGTACGTATCAACCAGTTGTATGAGCAAGCAAAGTGGTCAATTTTACTGGACGAATTTGATCATACTGAAGAGGAGGCTTCTCTGTTTGCAGCACTACAGGTTACTTGTTTCTACCTCTATAGTTCTTTTCCGCGAACTGTGAAGAAAATTGCTAAGTAGACTTCCTTTCCAAAGTTCATTATTTCTCCTGTATAAGGTTAGGGGTCATTTATTTCTTTGTTTGTTCTTGCACTTTTTATTGTCGTAAGTCACGCGTTGATCTGACTGATAGGATTTTTCAGTAAATTTTTCAGCTCGGAACATACGTGCTCTCTCTGCTCTCCCTGTGTCCCTGTTGTTTGTTTTTTTTCAATGCATTAGCAGTGATCTCCCTTTATATGGGAAACCGTCTGTATTTTATAACAAAAACATGCATTACTCTATTATTTGGCACTCATCCCACTACGTTGTTAAGGAAGTCAAACAAAGTTTCCCACTCAGAACTTAACTTAGATAACTTTGAAATCGAAAAAAGTTTAGTATAACCAGTATAATAATAACAAGTGGGTTTTTTGGAAACAATGGAATATTTCGTTATGAGAAATGTTAATATTAGGTTGGTGCGTAATTAATTTCGGAAACGGACCGCATAACTCAAATTGCTATAACTCAGCTTAAACACAACTTTATTAGTTGAAATACAACCATCGGAATCTACACATCTTTTCCAACAAACTGGTAATAAATTTATGCCTTCAATGTAAAAACTAAGATTACTGGAATCAACAAAATTATGGAAAATACTTTCAACATCGTCTGAATTAGTGAACTCGCTGACGAAAAAGTGAATCAAGAGTTCGAAAAAAGTGATAACTGTTGGGGAAAGGTCTGGGGAATACGGTGAGTGAGCGAGAACTTCTACACAACTTCAAATGGGTTAATTGTTGCCGGCTGATTTGTGCGGTATGTGGCTTCGCGTTGTCTTGCAACAGAATGGGCCCTCCTCTATTCATCTCTCCCGACCACAATTTTTGCAACTTTTCATACATATGCTCTAAATCACAGCAGTAGGACTCGGCTGTAATTGTCTGGCAGGGTTGCATGAAGCTGTAGCGGATTAAACCCTCATAGCGCCACCAAACTGTAAGTATGACTTTCTTGGGGGGTGAAGATCGGATTTAGGAAAAGTGTTTGGAGGAGATCCTTATCTACCCACACGAATCCACGTTGCTCTTCGCTCAGCTCGTGAGGGACCCACTTTGACATCTTCTCCACCTTGCCAATTTCCGCTAAATGTCTAACTACTGCAGTGCGATGTACGCCCAGGTCTTCTGCTAACGTCCGTGTGTTAGTTTCCGGATTTGGATTCCACCTCTCTCTCCAGGTCTTCATTATCAAGCGACGACCTGCGACCGCGACTCACTTTTACTTCGAGATCAAAATCGCTAGAAGCGAATTTTTTGAACCATAGCCCCACTGTCCGTTCGCAAGGACAGTCTGACCCAAAAGCCCTGCTAAGATTACGAGATGCTTCTGCCGCGGATGTCCCAATTTAAAGTCGTAAAGCATGATGACACGATGGTCGCGTCAGTTCATGATTTTTCAGAGCCTTGTAAAAGGCTGGCTGAAAAAATTACAGCGACAGCTATATACCTATTTGAAAGAGCAGGCAAAAACCTACAAAACGATATGTGTTGTTTGCCTTGATGCGAAATAATTTAGGGTAAAGCATTGTTTTATTTACACATACCTCGAAACCTAAGTAAATTTTGCACCAACCTAACATATTGTGTTAGGACATTATGCCTTTTGCACGCGAGAACTTTTATAGTAGAGCTTTGAACTAGTCTACACTTTGTGTCATTATTGCACGACACCTTCCTTGTCAGGAATGCTGTATTTGTGCTGAGCCAGTAATTTTATTCCTTTTTTTTACTGTGGTCGATTGATAAAGTTACATAATAAGACATATCTCTGTCTATTTCTAGGAATTAGTGTAAATTTTTGAAAAGTTTCTGTGCTGAACAGTAATTCTAGCGACATTTTTACGGTGTGTTATAAATGAAGTTGCGTCCTTTTAATTTTTTGAAACTTTACAATGTTAGAATAATGTGTAAATATTAGCACAAAATCACTACTTTCTCCTGCTTTCTATTGACCGCTCCATATATTGTAGAATTCATCCAAAGATGCGATCCCAAATTGCTTTACTGGTGAACTCTTCTCAGATCATCTAAGATCTTGTCACCTTATCTATTGGGATTCAAAAAGGCAAAATGTTTTCTTATGACTTCTCGAGGTACTTCTCATCAGACAAGCCCCAATACAACTTTTTGTCAGCGTACTAAATTATTTGGCGGGTGTAGGGCCGTCGGTTAGGTTTCCCTGTCTACATGATCGAAGTTAGAATCCGCCCTAGCGCTCACCAAGCCTTTCATCCCTCCGGGGTCCATAAATTGGTGCCAGATTTGTCTGGGAGGGTAAAACACTGAATTGACACATCGCTTAGCTCCGCAAATCATTGTACGGGCCACTCGCACGTTCGTAAACCTCAAACGATTCTCAATTGACGTGAACGTGGTGGTGCATCCCAAGCGGATTGTTTAACGTCATACACTTTTTCACACACACATTAAATTATTTGACAAATGGTATACAAAGTAAGAAGTAGTGTTGTTAGCAAGTATTGTACTTACGCTGACCAGGAGACCTGTTCCACTCATTTGAAATGTGAGTTCTGGAAGACTTGTCTTAGCACGAATATTGCTCGTATTCTTCAAGATACTGGTTGCAAGCTCTTGGATAACGTTTTCTGCTTTGTTATATTACCCTTTGGATTTGTTTCACGAAAATAGGGTTTCCAGGAAGTGCGCTGGTTTCACTTCACGACCATGTTTATTCTTAGATCATCAAATGTTTTATATCAAACGATTAATTCAAATTCAATGAAATGTGTGATGTTTTTGAGTTTGGAAAGAATACGTGAGATGTGACTCACCTTACTCAATTTTAATGGACGTGGGAGTCAATGTGTTAAAATTCTAGTCAAGGACACCAATATCATACATGTTTTGTGGTAGGACTTCTTTGTTTTCTGCCTCTTACAAAATCTGAAAAAATTGAGAAGAAAATGGGTATCTTGTCTTCGAAAGTGGTTTAAGTAGAAGAAGTTTCTGCGCTGTAGAAATCCAGCAGCAGAATTTTACTCAATATTAACCATGCAGTGAAATATCTTGAAGAAATTTCAAAAAAGTAGAAGTAGCTAAGTAGATGGCTATTTGAGAAGTAGAAGTAGATAGCTATTGGAGAAGTAGCTTAAGTAGCCCGTGACCAAATTTAGTTTGCTATTTTCCTGTTTCAGTTGCAAGCCACACTCCAGCGGGACTCCCCGGAACCCGAAGGTCCAGCCAAGGACGATGTAGACATGATGCTAGATGAACTGGTTAGTCATTCCTCAGGTTTAGGTTGCGTGTAAAAAAAAAGAGCAACAAAATTTAAATAAGACGAGCCCTTATTTAAACTTTGTTGTAGGAGCAGAACTTGGATGCTGCGGCTCTTGGGCGTCGTTCCGACCTTATGCAAGTGCCTGAGCTAGCCGATTACCTAAAGTACATGAAGTGAGTTTCTCTTTTAGTGCTACTGAATAGATTGAGTCATGTATCATATGTTGATTCCTTGAGGCCGAAGAAGCTCGCGGCCTTTAAAGGGTTCAAACGTGCATTTTTCTCATTTCGAGACCTATATCTGAGCTATTATCAAAGCTCAGCAGAGATTCATCAACCGCCTCTCGGGCATTTTTCTCTGAAAGGTATTTTGGTTTTGTTAGTTTCAAAGGGTTTTCTTAACATTAAGTTTATTGTCTAGGTTGTGAGGTCAGCCCAGATGTTTCTGTCTCCCAAGGGAAGTATCACATAAAACTGCTGGTACCTACTGCTGAAGGCATGACTGACTTTGTTTTAAAGTGTGACACGGTAATTATTGAGATGTTACAGAGACATGTTTGCTGTACTCCGTATGGAAACACTTGTTTCGTGTAGTCATTTCTAATTTCGTGTTGTTACAGGAACATCAATATGCAAGATGGATGGCAGCGTGCCGCTTAGCTTCTCGTGGGAAGTCTATGGCTGATTCATCGTATCCTCAGGAAGTGGAAAGCATCAAAAATCTTTTGCATATGCAAACCACAGGTATGTTTTTAGTTTGAAGTGTGTATTTTGAGTATTTTCGCTCTACTGTTTTAGTTAAGGAACTGCATGTAGTTTCATTAAAGCTCATCTGCATTCTTTCCTGAAGCTAGTCATTTAATAGGCTGAAAACGTAGATTATTCTGAACGTTTTCAGCCAATGGACGGAATGAGAACAGCAATGCTCGTCGTGCAACACCAGTAAAACTTCCTAGTGATTTCAATGTGGAAGAGTATGTTTCACAAAGATATGTGCGGAAAGCGAGAAGTAAACAAGGGGTTAGTTTTATTTCGTGTATTTCTGGGTGTATAAACAGGGAGTTAGTTTTATTCCGTATATTTCTGGATGCATTTGCCATTTAATATCAAAAGTATTCAACATTGTATAGGCAGGGTCACTACCTTTTCTTTATTTTATTACTTTTCTACAGCTACAACAACGTGTTGCGGATGCACACGCAAACGTTCGTCAACTGACATCTACTGAAGCAAAACTCCAGTATATAAGAGCGTGGCAAGCCTTGCCCGAGCACGGAATGCATTACTTTATTGTGCGATTTAGAAATGGGCGAAAAGCTGATTTGATTGGTTTGTTTTTTTCCCCATACCAAACATTTAAATGACTTTAAATTATTTTCTTAGGTGTTGCTATAAATCGGCTTGTAAAGATGAATATGGAGAATGGCGAAAGCATCAAAACTTGGCGTTTCTCAAATATGAAAAAATGGCACGTCAATTGGGAAATCCGACATTTGAAGGTTAGTATATTTGAACAAGATTCAGGTGAACGTTTCGTACTAAGATTGTGCTTCGTGAAATTCCGTGAAAATTTCGGACACTCTTGATGTTTGCGGAACTAGTTTAATGTGTTTTATTTTTGCGCTTAATTTTTAGCTCTCAGTACTCTATACTTTCTCTTTTTTTAATTCGAAAAAAGATCAAAGAAGGAACCTTACTATTATCACGGATGTCCACAGTCATTTCTAGGGACTGTTATAGATTTATGTTTTAAAAATTGACTGCTTCTAGATCATGCAAATTTGGGGTTTGTACAGTTGTTATGGCTTTCTTAGCTTCTAGTTCTTCAGCTCTTGTACTAAATTTGACTTAATGCGGGACGTTGCCGCACAACTATAATTTTTCAGCATTTTTTGAAGTTCAGTCATGAAAACATTTGTAAAGGATTTTTTTTTTAGATACAGTTCGAGGACGAAGACATTGAGTTTAAGCCTTTGTCAGCTGATTGCAAAGTTAGTCCTCCAGCTGTTTTTTTAATTTTCACCTGCTTTAAACGGTTTCAACTTTATATTTCAGATTGTTCACGAATTTATTGGTGGCTACATTTTCTTAACTATGCGAAGCAAGGAACAGAATCAAACACTTAACGAAGAGCTTTTTCATAAATTGACCGGAGGATGGGTGTAGTTGAAAATCAAATGTATTTTTAAATGGGTTTCTAGAGTATTCCAGACTCGTTTTCCCTACTGATATGTGTCTACTGCTCATTGGTTCATCTTGTCACTGAGTTTGTAGATAACTGCCAATTCGTATCACTGTCCTTTCTTGTATTTTATGGAAATTGAGTTCACACTTGGATTACAAATTGGTCCTGTAGATCATGGGTAATTTGGTGAAACCCTTCAATTCTCAAGTCAAAAACACTGATTATGTAATCAGGACGATAATATTGCCCTTAAAGTTTGAGGCCTTAAACTTCTCACGCAATACCAGCCGCTTACGCACTAACTAGTTGTGAAATTATGCCAAAAATTGGATTATTTTTTTTAGAAAAATTCATAATATTTTACACAGTAACTCTCCATTTTATTAGGATTTCTTTAGAAAACGTCTTCGCAAAGATTTATGAGCGATAGGTGCCTTCCAAGTTCATCACGAATCATTTGTCCGTTTTCTGAATTCACAATATTTTACAGTTTACAATTTACATGTCGATTCTAATAAATGCACTTTATCACGAGTTGTTTTGATATATGACAGATTGTGTTTCAAAACATCACGAGACAAGAAGAAGAAAAAAAAAACGAATTGCAATCCGCTATTAGTTGCTCCTATCAACACATTAAATCTTGGTTTAAAAAATTTGGGATTCTAATTTAGTTAGGAAAATAGAGTAGTATGGTATAAAAATGAGGTCAGATGTGAAATGGCTCGCAGCGCCTGTGCTGAATGGAAATCCATTCACCTTCAAATTAGAGGATTAGCATTGTCTGACTAATGAGGTAAATAACGAGCACTGTTAGGCGTTAAACTTTCCCTATATTGCACAAATGTGATGCTATGTAGCAGATTCTTTCCTTTTTGATTCCGCAGCAGTGAACTTCAGGGCAGCTTGTACCGGCTAACGTTTCGGCGTACCCGCATTCTTTAGAGGTTGGAAGCCAAAGTCGTATGGAATGTATCCTCCCGAACACCTCATCACAACACAAATTACTTTTCAACAAGGGAATGGGCAAGGAAGCGGAGCAGAGAATCACAAAACCGTTAAAATTACCTCAACAGCCATGCTGCCAGTGGACCCTCGCACAGTATAATTGTTCCGCCAGTAGTAAATAAGGTGCTATCTGCATCTCTCCCGTATCAAGCCAGTAAATCAAAATCCGCAAAAATCATAGTCCAAAGCCAGCTCGTTGTTCATGAAGATCCACACTTCCCTCCTGCTCATTTTTGGAGTTCTGGTCTCTATCCAAAACGTTTCCAATGTTCTGCGCGCAACGATTTCGCGCCCGTACGAAAAAATCGAAAGCTATGCCAAATGATGATTGTCATGAACCTCCATATGATGTGGCATGACTGCAGCGGAGAACGTCTCGACTTTGCAATGCCGTGCAGATGTTCCTTCAACTGGATTCGAAGTGGACGTCCGGCTTTTCCTGTTGATCTTCAAATGCCTGACAAGTGATAATACAAACTACGCTCGTCAGATGAAACACAGCTTAGAATCGAATAAAATATCACCTCTGCTAGTTTAACAATTTTTAGAACACTGGTATCTTTTGGAACCGTTCAGAGTATACACTTCTGTTATACTGTATACTCTTTAGCTGCTAGGTGTTTTCAAGCGGTAGTTCTGAAAATTTACACGCCATGTTAAGGGACCACTATTTTACCGGCTTCTCATAAAAATCTACAAATGATAAATGGTTGGGATTATGCCATGTTAGTAACGTAGGCTTGCACTACTTTCAAATTTTCGGCAACTGGGCACTGTCCAACTTTATGGCCTAGTGTCATTCGAAGCCTCCGTGTAAACGGGCGCATATCCTACGCATTAGCTTCAGGCGGTGCTGCAACGCTTGTTAATTTAAATGACTGAATACAGAAGAAAATTCAGCATTTGCTTGTACTCAACAGAAATCTGGTATCTCTAAAAAATAAACTTTTCAAATACTGCAAATATTCATGAGAAACTACAAACAACGCATAAGTTACAAGGGATAAACTACAGCAAAGAAAACAGGAAGTCGTGTCAGCAAACCAGTTGAAATCATCATCAGAAAACACATCCCCGCCTTGACTAAGTACATGATGTATGAAGGATTTTCCAATCTCATTTCTCCAACTGTAGACGTTGACAAATTAATCCTCTTTGCCCGTTGCGAGAGGAGACGGAGACTCCGTACTTTGCCGCAGGGAGTGTTTTCACAGCTTGCCAAACCGGGAGTTATGCTGACAAACTCAAAGACGACCTGGAAATAATCAGCTCTATCCCAACTGAGCACAAGTACTCGTTTTGTGGGTAGAAAGATATTGTGAGGATAAGTGCGATTCCCAGGACGTAATCGGATCGAACGCATAGGATTTTTCGAACTCCATCGTAATTATGTAGAATGTATGTATCATTATATTCTTTCGACAAATAAGCTTACAAAGAAGTATTGTTTGAATTTTCGAAATAGAGTACACAGTAAAAGCAGAAGGCACACACGTTGAATGGTGATGTACATATTTGCTGTTTTTGGGAGTTGGTATGTTTTTCGTAACGCGAATGTTTCTTTATTTCCAAATAATAACTCAGAATGTCTCTTCAGAATTACAATTACCTCCTAATCAGGCCTTTCACTCGCTTCCATTGGCGTCCACATTTACTCTAACTTCTTGTTCAATCAACATAACGCTTCTGGACAAAAGAAATTTCTCGAACAAACCTGTCACGACGCTCATGCTCGGAATGGTGGTCGTGGCTTTCATGAACTGGGTACCGTGAATGTGGGCTTCCTTTAGAAAACTGGTTTGTTTGGGCACAAATTGCTCTCATAGTTTTAGCACCTCGTAAAAATTTCATATATTAGGGTGCTGAGGTGGCGAGACTTCGTCTCGGCAGGTTCAACCATGCCACAAAGGTGTCCAGGCCCGGTCCTTGGGCCAAGGCTGAGTGAGGGGGTAGTACGACGATTCCGGTGCCAGGCTGCTAGCTTGCTAGTGCGACAAGCCGACCGAGGGCGAGGGCAGAGGCAACACTCCCGTCGCGTCATACTGCTAATGTCTACTATGTGTTCTTCAGAAGCTAGGGCGTACCCCAGAAGCGACGCGCATTGTCCTCGCCCGGGCAATGTGGCAAATATGCGAGGGCTACCGGCTAGAGGACGGAGCCGGCCAAAGAAGCTAGTTCGCCATCGCCAGCAACATCCAGTGAGCTTGGCAACACTTAACGTTGGGACGCTTACTGGAAGAAGCCGTGAACTGGCAGACAGTCTCAGAAAACGCCGTGTTGACATATGTTGTGTACAGGAGACTCGCTGGAAAGGCTCCAAGTCAAGGGAATTAGGCGATGGCTACAAACTCATCTACCACGGCATATCAAATCGCAATGGCGTTGGTATCATATTGAACGAGTCGTTTAGAAATAGCGTCACAGCGGTGGATCGACTATCAGATCGCTTGATGGCTGTAAAAGTAGATACAGGAGAAGTGGAATTGCGAGTCGTCTCTGCTTATGCGCCACAGATGGACTGTAGTGAAGAAGAGAAGGCGTGCGCTTGGGAAGATCTGGAGCAGTACGTCCAATCCCTGGAAGGCGAAGAAGTACTTCTAATCGGAAGAGACTTCAACGGACATGTCGGTTCTCGGAAAGACGGGTTCGAGAGTTGTCATGGTGGATACGGTTTTGGAGCTCGCAACGACGACGGGTTGCGAATCCTGGACTATGCTGTTGCAAGTGACTTGATCATTGCTAACATGCAGTGTCGGAGAAGAAAATTGCATTTGATCACGTACACCAGCCGCGGTCGTGAAACACAAATAGATTTCTGGATGTTACGCCGACGAGATCGCCGACTTCTGCAGGATTCAAAAGTCATCCCTACAGACCATGTCGCTGCCCAACACCATCTGCTCGTTATGGACTTGAAAATCTCCCGTCCAAGGAAGAGACATCCAAGAACTGAAACACAGCGCATCAAATGGTGGAATCTGAAGGATCGAAAGGAGGTAATTTTTGCGTCCGTGGCTCCATCTGCACCTCTCCACCCTACTCGTAGTGTGGAGGAAATGTGGTCGTCTATTTCTAGCGTTATACGCTTGACCGCGGAGAACACTCTGGGAAAGACGACTCTAGGTAAGCCCAAAGTACAAAAGGCTACGTGGTTTTGGAACGAGGAAGTTCAGGCGGCGATTCGTGAGAAGAAGTCCAGGTATAAGCTCTGGTGGGGGACACGTCAGCCTGAAGATCGGGATGCTTACCTAGCGGCGAAGAGGGAGGCTAAGAAGGCAGTCTCCAAGGCGAAGTCGGACCGCTACAAGGCTGTGTACGACATGCTTGATACTAGAGAAGGCGAACGGGCAGTGTATCGTTTAGTCAGAGGGCGACATCGCTCAACGTTGGATATGGAACACACCAAGATCGTTAAGGGAGCTGATGGAGCCGTTCTGCGCCGCCCTGGTCAGATCCTGGAGAGGTGGCGAGATTACTACAATCACTTATGTAACGAAGAGTTCTGTCATCCTCCCATCCCAACCGTTCCCAGCGTCGAGGGTCCTGTTCTACCAATTACTGCCGTCGAAGTCAGGGCTACCCTCGCAAAAATGAAGTCGAACAAGGCAACCGGTCCTGACATACCTGCTGATGTTTGGAAGCTGCTAGGAGATCGAGGGTCTGTGTGGCTCGCAACTCTATTTAACAAGATCGTTGCAGAGGGACGGACTCCAGACGTTTGGCAAACTTCCGTGACCGTGCCTGTCTGGAAAGGAAAAGAGACATTGCTGACTGCACTTCGTACAGGCCTATACGACTGCTGTGCCATACGATGAAGGTTTTTGAGCGTGTCCTGGAAGCTCGTCTGAGGAAAATTGTTAGCGTTTCACTCAACCAGTGCGGTTTTGTGAAGAACTGCAGCACTATAGATGCTATCCATGCTGTCCGTATTCTTCTGGAGAAACATCGAGAGAAGAACCGCAGTGTGCATCTTGCTTTTCTCGATCTCGAGAAAGCTTTCGACCGTGTCCCACATGAGCTGTTATGGATGTCCATGAAGTCGCATAGAGTACCAGAGGAATATGTGCGGTGGGCAAAGCTGCTTTATGCGAAACCTACCAGTGTTGTCCGATGTGCTGCTGGAACAAGCAGGCCATTCCCTGCACATGTAGGAGCTCACCAGGGTTCATCCCTCTCACCCCTGCTGTTCATACTGTGCATGGACACGATAACGAAGGAAATCCAGAAGCAGCATCCGTGGACTCTACTCTTTGCCGATGATGTCATGCTCGCGTCGGAGTCTCGAGGTGATCTTCAGAAACAAGTACAGTCTTGGAAGGATCGGATAGAAGAAATATGGATTGCGCCTCAACACATCAAAAACTGAGTACATGGAGAGCGGACCAAGGATAGAGGATGGTTCAATTCGTGTCGATGGCACCGAATTAAACAAGGTGAACTGTTTCAAGTACCTTGGATCCAAAGTGACTTCCACAGGCGACATTGATCAAGAAGGTAGATCACGTGTTAATGCTGCATGGATCAAATGGAAAATGGCAACAGGGGTGCTGTGCGACAAGAAAGTCCCTGTTCGGCTGAAGTCGAAGATCTACAGGACGGTTGTGCGTCCTGTTGCCCTTTACGGATGCGAGTGCTGGCCGACGACGAAAGCCTTGGAAAGAGTGCTGCACGCTATGGAGATGCGGATGTTGAGGTGGACGATAGGTGTAACGCTAAAAGAGAAAGTATCCAACGACATTGTGCGCTCTATCTTCGGCGTCGTCCCGATAACTGAGAAGATGAAGGAGGCCCGACTGAGATGGTTCGGTCACGTCTTGCGGCGAGAGGAAGATTCTGTTGCCAAAACCGCACTGAAGCTCGACGTTTCAGGAGTGAGGTCGCGTGGGAGGCCAAAGATTCGCTGGTTAGACCGTGTGAAGCTGGATATGATAGATGCGCGTTTATGTGCGGCTGATGCAATGGATAGAGCCAAATGGAAGACAAGAAGCAGAAAGGCGGACCCTGCAACAACGCGGGACAGAAGAAGAAGAGGGTGCTGATCGTAGAAGTCTAAAGTAACGTCGTGATTAGAGAGTAATTGAAAAGTCCGAGGGCGTCACCAGTGAGTACTTTATCAACAGATCATAGATAAAGTAGCGAGGGGAAGAAGATTTTCAGAAGAGCCGAAATATTCAATGAATAGAAATTTTCGGATAACGAATTCAGGATAAACATACGTAATTGTTTTGCGACTTAGAATTAGTAGAAAAAAGTTAATAAAAAGAAATATTGGGAGAAGAGCGATGTTAAACTACAGTTCCTGAATCTCATTAAATGATGATTCTTTAGAGGAAGAGAGATCACCTCGTGTACAGTTGTTTCGTTTGTAAAGGTATGTGACTTTCCATTTCTTGGAGAGTGAGTCGATATCCCTGAATCGGGCCGCTTTTAGGTACGTTTATGGCTAATTCGAGAACATCTTTGTTAGCAAAAGTTGGCAGTTATACTCACTTCGTTAACAACATTTGTAGAGGAAAGAATCATGCAAAGAATGACAACTGCGTAGTGAAAGGAGCTGTACTGTATTTTGCTATAAACTCATCATTTTCCCAATTAAAAGCAAAGTCTGGGTATCGCAGTTGCTGGTACGCTCGGCTGTAACTGCAGATTTAGCAGTTCCAAAGCGCACTATACTCTTCCATAAATTAGTACCAAACTTGTCTGGGAAGATGAATGCACTGAGTTGTTACACGTTGTCACCCCAGTAAGTCATGGTATATGCCACACCCTTCTATAAATATTCTTACTTGAACTGAAACGTATTGGTCCGTTCCACGCAAATTAATCAACGCTAGAAGCTTTACATGCTAGCCTTTAACGGACGAGATAGCGAACATAGTGGACAATTATCCATCCTTCCTTTGGCTTAGGACTCAAGTTGCTGAGAGTAAAGTTTCTACGACCGTGGAATGAAACTTGTGGGACAAGTTAATATATATCTGTACTCCTCAGCTACGAACAGCACTCAAAGGGTAACGTTTTGTAATTTTTGCAATTGACATTTGCAAATGACAAATAGACGGGGAATGAAACCTATTATACGACGTTAGTGACTTATGATTGCATTCCATCCAACTTTTCGACAATTAGGCACTGCTCGTCCTTATGGCAGGCTCCAGGCATTCACCTTGGGCGATTATAATGGTGATGTAGCGCTTCATTTATTTGAATGATTAGATGCAGAACAAAATCAGCGTTTGCAAGTATGCTCAATTCATGATATGCTTGAAAAATCAATTTTTCGAATATTGCACATGTAGACGAGATATATTTGATTGGAAAACTACCGTTGTCGATTAAAAAAATAAAAGATCAGAGGTGTAGAAAAAGCCCAAGGGATAACCGAATATTGCTAAACATTTCAGAGGTAAGAAACTCTGCTAAAGGCTGCCATGCTTGCAGAGGTAACACTTTGTTCGACTGCTGTTAGGGATGTTCAAAAATAACACCGAATGCATAGTGAAATTTTTTTTAAAAAATTTAGAAAATTTTGAACACAACGGAAAATCTTGCGCTGCTTGAAAAGTAACTGTGAGATGGATCAAAATATTTATGACCTGTACTCTCGAACGAATATGTAACTATTATTCTATTTTTCAAACAATATATTAGCGCCAAGGATCGTAGATCATTTGGGCACAATTGTCTTAAAAAAACAACGAATGCCAGTTTTTTCGTTTTCCTGCGATCTTCGACCGACCTTTCATGGATATGCTGTATGCTTCTCATGGAATTCATCTGCATTCTTCCCCTTTCAGTTATAAATAGGTGAGAGAGCAAAAACCTGTTTTATGCCGCATTTTTATGAGTTTGAATTGATGGCAGTTGTTGAACCCAGCGTGATATAATTTGTAATGGATCTTTGGGCGTTTCCTTGGTCGTGAGCGGGCGTAGACGTAAGTCGTCATCCTTATCAGCGAACCTATTGGGAGTGTTTGCTAAAGTACCTAGAAATGTGTTTCCTGGATGAATCATTTATTTTTGCTCGCAAGCGGAACGAATCTAAGCCCATATCCAATGAAATTTTTCCAGCCAGATAATGGGGCACCAGAAAAACCACCACGGAAGAATGTGTTTTTGTGGGATACATTACTATCCAATAAAAATTTGTTCGCGGAAACACAACGGAAAGATGTTCCCACTCGTTTCAGCAACCTGCTCCTGCGAACTCGAACATGAACATCACCGGCTATCAAAAATGTTCAATGACCGTTTGCTTCCATTCTTTCTAAAGCCTGTTTAATGTTCAAGGAGGACAACGCATATAGGAAATCTGGATCTTTTCCTTGCAACATCACGCTTTTCAGTCAATTTTTTTCTATCTCGTGTAATAGCCTGCTGAGTCATTTCAGTTTCACTCCATTTTCTTGAAAGACAGTAAAAGAAAGGAAGCAGTTAGGGAGAAAACATTAATGTTAACAAATATGAATGTTTGATATAACTAGAACATAAAATTTGAACCTATCTTTCTGTTGGATTTGGAAGGCGCTCATTCTTCAAAGGAAAAAAAATTCGTTGCGCTGTAATATTGGAATCGGTGCCAAAAAAAGATGTTCTTTGAAGTTGTTGTCAGAAACACAGAATCCACTGAGGCACGAAATCGTCCTTGGGCAGGTGGAAAATTCTTTTGGTTTTGAGTGCCTTTGGAATAGGGGTATTTTCTTGTGACCACTTGTAATGCTTAACGGAAAAAGAAGAAAACGGTAGATCACGTTTAAAGCGTCGCATAAATCTATCACTGATTACGTGCTATGCAAATGTTTTCTTTCTATGTGTGTCTCGATCGCTAAGTAGACGCACTGTTGGGCTCAATAAGAAATGTTCTTTGCACTAGTGTATGCAGAATTGTCATAGAATTAAATAAAGTCTCTGGTTGTCTTTGACTCATTTCTGGCACTCTTCAGATTTCCCTGATACTGTCTTCGATAGCAGTTAAATTTAAAACTGAAAATGATTTTGACTTATTCTGAATTGAACTACAATTCCGCTTAAATGAAAGCAGATGTTAAACGCTGATAAACAATAGAGCGCAGTTAGTGGTACTACGATGTATGGCTATGTATGTGCATAGAATTTTAGATGTTCCACGCGTGAAGCTTTTTTTCTTTCTTCTATTATTATCAAACAAAATTTTCATCAGGAGTTTGGTGTTTTCGTAGCACGTGGAGAGATTCATGTATAATTGCTTGTTTGTGCAACACAGAGTTCACTTTCTGCTCTTCTCACACTGCCAAGTCTTGGGGTAATGAGATGCAGTTCAGTGTTGAAGGAAATGAAGCAGTACAGCCCTTTGTCTTTGAATCTATCACGTCTCTTCAGAGTTTTGTTCAGCTTCTGTTTCACCATTGCCAGGGTAAGAGGAACTAGATTTCTCATACACCCTTTGGGAGAGATGTCTTCTGAAGTTTAACTGGCGCACACAACATCTAGGCGGTCTTCGCAGCTCCGACTTAAGAGGAATGTCCCGTCTTCGCGACCCAGCGGATTATGTATCGAAAGCAAAACATAGATGGGCCGGTCACATCATGAGAAGAATCGACGATAGATGGACTAAAAGAACGTTAGAGTGGATCCCAAGAGATGCTAAACGTCCTCGAGGGAGACCGCCAACGAGATGGGGTGACGTGTTTGCTACACGGATGGACCAGCTGAGAGCTCAGCTGGATACGGCTCAAGGACCTCGTCAGCGTCACTTACGAAACTTGAGAACATCTTGGATGACAATGGCGAGGGAACGAAACGAGTGGAAGAGATGCTGGGGCCCGCACGTCCAGTGAAGACGGGCCATCTAAGTAAGTTTTGGGATAAGGTGGCAAGCATCCTGGGTCGTAAGTAGTAGACTGTTGAACCAGTCTACAACGGAACGCTTACTCGAACTAACTTCTTGAAGGCTTCTGCTTTAACGCAGTTCCACATCTAAAATCTTGTGTTCTGGCTTTCAGAGCCAATGTTTAGAGCTATCGCTACATCGTGTGCATCATGTGGGCCACGTCAAACATCTGTATACATTGCGTATGTGCCTGTCTAGATCCGAGATCGCTCAGGACCAGAAATTAAGAGTCAGCAGGAGAAATCTCAGATATGAATTCCCTTCAGCACTACATCTAGTTCGAGTGGTAGTTGAGAAGTGTCCCCATGATTGGAAGCTATCGACGAAATTGGAAACATCTACTCGAACAATTTCTCCGCTCCAAAGTGAAGAACTTGCTGATTTTTAGCGGAAGAAAGTTCCATGGAGAAATTTGCATTTGAAATTTAATCCGTTGATTTAAATTTAATCCACATGAATTCGGTCCACTTTTGAACACTGGTGTTCATATCCCCAAAGTGCTGTATTTCTGTTCCAAACAGCCCAATTTTTGAAAAAAAGAATGATGTATTACTGCCGTGCAGTGGATCACCTGACAAATATAGGATCCGTGGTATGTGGTGGGGTTGCTCCAGTTTCTTTTTTTCTTTTATTGATGGGTCTGGACGTAGAACCTCCATTTATCGCCATGTTCGTTTCATTTCCTCTACGGGACTGGTTTGCAGATAACTCACGATTTTGCGTTGTTCCAAAAACTACTTTAATTTTCTGAAGTCAGGCACTACGTCCGTTACCTTTAGATGGCTCGCTTCTATAAAACGAATTTTGATCGAATTACAGGACGTGTATTTCTAAATGTATTAGACAACTTAAAATCTCTTATTTGAAGCTATTTATTTTCAGTTTAATTTTTGGGCACAAAGACAACGCATCTGAGAAGAGTGAACGTGAGGGATTTAGCCACGTTGCCGACTGAATCTTAAGAAACTCATCCAAGATAACTTCCTAGATTCCAGAGGTTTTTTTTTTGATTTCTTTTGTTGCAGGTCCTGTTGATTTTAGATCTACGTAGAGTTAGAGAATATTGCATGTTTCAGATCAATATTTTATATTGGAACAAAAACTTTGATAAGAAGTTTATTCATAATACAGTGGACAAAATTCATCTAACAAAATGTTTCTAATAAGAAGTCCATATTTGAAAACATATTTGTAAACATAAACAGATCACCATTCATCCAAGCAGCAGCAAACTTTAAGTCGCGTTTTATGCAAATCCATTATATCAATAATTTAAACTTGTCTCAACCCTTTCTTGTTCCAGTGAGATGCCAAATCTCCTAAACAGAACGCAGCTTCGGTTTAATTGCTGCAGCACATAGTGCCTAGCGTGAAGATTCTATAAAAGCAAAGGCTATTTACAATAAGCGAATACAGTCGTTTAATGCCACACATTTTTCTTGTGATAGCAAGGAAAATTTAAAAAAATAGAAATTACAATTCCATGCCGCAGTCAAATGTTTTCCGAGAACGTCCACAGGTGATCAGTGATCGCGTCAATAAACGGGATTCATAGCCATTACAGCTTTGTCGAGTTATGATTGAAATGGGAATGTTTATTGCCAAGCGGTGAACTATATAAACGGAGGGATTATTGAATGGTTATATTTGTGTAAACTTGCAGTACAAAATGAAAATCGGGAATAAACAATTGAATCATTTTGTCAAGATAGTTCTATTACACCGCAAAAAGTGAGGCTTTGTCTATGAGGTTGTCGAAAGCAATTATCGTTTAAAAAATTGTGAACGACGGGTTGAAGTAGAGGAAATTGACGCCGAACAATGATGTGCAAATATGACCAGCTGAATATCAAGAAACATTAATGTCGCTAAACAAATATACACATGGTTTGATGGAGGACATCACACGGATCAAAGATGGGGCGTGCTCTTGTGTGACACTGTGTGGGCGTATGGGTAGATTTTAGATAAGCAAACAAAGGAAAGCATATATAAATTCTCTTCTTTTGTGTCATCAGGAGCTCATCACTGGTCCAGGTAACGCCATGAAGAAACTTGCTGTTCTACTTGTTGTCGCCCTTCTTGCTGTAGCCTTCGCACGGCCCAAAAAGGACAGCTCTGATTCCAGTGAAGACGACAAAGAACGAAAAGACAAACATAAGGACAAAAAGAAGGTTCGTGATGTTTCTGCAGAGGTCTATGATCAATTTACAGTGGCAGCGATATTCTCATCCTTTCTTCATTAATAGTTTTGTGAGCCACGTTTCCTGTTGACTACGTAACGTAGGAAGCATATCTTCTTGAAAAAAAGCGCATGACTTTTTTAAACATGCTTGCATCATTTTGGAAAGCAAAAAAAAGCTGCTTTTTGTGAGGAAAGAAAATGAAAGACTCATATTTCTAGAAATAGTGGAGAGACGCATTAATGATGAACAATAAGGAATGCTGGAATCCTTTTGACGTCTTTACGAGATACTCATGAAAAGAAACACTGCTAAAATGTGATTCGTATCATATTCGCGAATCATGCATTTAAATCTAGAAAGCACAATTTAACAAAATCACTGGGAAAAATACTGGGGAATAGCCGAAAGCGTTGAATATTTTTCTTAAAGGAAAAGTTCAGGACAATGCATGGAAGATGCATTCACCAAATACCCGCAGTGGTTTCTGAGATGAGATGTGATTTCTTCGGAACTGCGCAAAAACAATGACAGTTTCCTTTCGCAAGATCGATTTAAGCCTCACTCAAACGTGTGAACGTTTGGTTATATTACAACAGCAGATTACTGTAGAGATGAAGTTTCGAAGTTGTTGCGCATTGCACCCAATGGACACAGCTTATGAACGAGAATACAGTGATGATGCTGTGCTGAAGACATAGGTTACTGCCGAAATCTCTATCGCGTAATTTCTTGTATATCCCTCATCATCACTACATAGGAGAAGAGTGAGTTAATATGTCAAAATGTGTGTAAATATATTAATGTGTTAATAAAAACGAATATATAATTAATATAAATAGTTCGATTTGAATATAACTGCGATCTAATTGCTTATTTTTGACCGGTACACTGTAAATTTAATGAGGTCTTCAAGAACATTGAAGACAGGAATTCGGGCCAATACCGCTCATTTCAGCACGGAGGCAAACACAAACACCACAAGAGTTCGTCGAGCTCGGAAAGCAACTCGAGTGAAGAAGAAGAAAGTACCACTCAATTGTCAACGACTGAAGAGAATCAGACAACTGCTGAAGCAAACTCGACTCAAGATGTGCAGGAAACGAGCAGAACAACTACCGCCTCGTCTGATAGAGCAACTGATGCAACAGAGGCAGCTACTGTTCCTGTTTCTCCTGCTGAATAAGAGTAAAAGGCTAGTATTATTTCGCAAATCATGTTCATGAAGTTTTTATTCAAGAAGATACGATTGTGATTTCAACAGTTATTTCGCAAGCTTTCTGAATCATACATCGAGTGAGTATAAGTGAAAATATGTGGAAAACCATAACGTTTTCTGAGCACACAAATTTCAAAATGAACTTATGAACAGGAACACTTACAACTATCGTTTGCATCGTTTGCACAACCTTTCCCAGAAATGAATTTTCATACAGAGTCAAAACACTTGCAATTTCCAGATTTCGGTCATAGTAAAAGTAGAAAACATAGATTGCAGCGCACAAAATCTACATGGATTTTGTAAGAGTGGATCTGTGTCAGGCGTTGTCAAGGATTAAGTTGTTAGCGATCCTTTGCGAAACTCAATGAATCATTGTTTCGTTCGACATTTCATCATATTCTATCCAAAAGGGGGCGCTGTCACCTCCATAGCATTGATATGATTTCTGCAAAAGCATTGGGACGTAGCAAAGGCCGTAAGGGGCTGGTTGAGGTGAGGGGTTCTCTGCTGTGCCACGCGCGGAAGTCTAGCACTCGAAGGACTTCGTTCATGGCACAGGGAACCATGTTATGGCTGGGATGTTCGCACGAGAATAACCTTCAGGACGCAAAAAGCTGGATCATTTGCATTTCCGGAAGCGTTAAATGAATGCCATCCGTGCCGTCTCTGAAGAAGATTGCCCCTACGAATCTCGGAGATTTTTCGGCCATCTATCAGTCTAGAGAGGATTGCAGTACACATATAAGAGAAAGGATCGTTGTTTCTTGAAAACAATGATGACGTATAAATAAGTATGGGAAACTGATGACACACAAAGTGCAAGAACACTTCAGCGTTGTTCCGCCGAGCCACTGATGGACCTTTTCAAATTTGCGCGTTGATCGTCTTCTACGAACTGCTGACTCTTCAGATCAATTAACTATTTGGCAAAAATTTAGAGCATCAGACACAGGAAACAAATTTACATTACCATGATGCTACTACGTCTCCGTGACGAAGACATAAGTCATTCCATTATTTGAGTCACATGCCTTGATCACACAAAACAGTAGCTGGAGCTCAGCCAAAACAAACAGACTGGCTTTCTGTGAAGAAGTAGCATAGCATAGAGGAAGCGATACCTGCAAAAAGCAAAAAAGAAGAAAGGCACGCGAGAACGAGGGAAGCCTGGCGAACGAAATCCACAAAAGTAGGGAAAAACAAAGTGCGTGCATCCTTCCTTTCTGAAGTAGTTCTCACATCTAGGATCTTAGTGACGCGCAAATGTTCCTTGAGATATATTGTCTTTTAAGAAAACACACTACAGAGTAGCTCGCGAAGCTGGATAATCTGAGTTCTGAGAATTTGCATGTGGAGCAGTCTACCGTTATGTAACTGCTTCCTTAAACTGGAAGAATTCTACTACCGAACAACATACCGAACGCAGCCGTGTGACTTCTTTTCCAGTTAATGCTCGTTTCTAAGAACATATTCTCAGGTTGAACCTGAAGAGTTGGAATAACAGACAAATTGAGTAAAACGTACAAGTCGAGTCATCCTGAAGGCATAAATTTCACTCTTTGGGATTAGTTGTCTTCGCTTCTTCTACCTTTTTTTTCACAAAACCTCGTGTAGAGGGTTTCTGAAAGAACCTAGAGTACTCGCAGTTTGTGAGCACATAAGGAACCTCAAAGACATGCATTCGTCGAGGGTTACTGTGACTTTAAAACATAAGAGGCTCTAAAATCATGCTCTACGATAACGGACTTGTTATATCACGCATATATATAAAACAAAATTTCAGAAAGCAGTGAAACAGGTCTAACAATGTCAAATAGGTGTGCCGGCTCCGCAATGGGATAGGGTGTGGTGAGACGGCTCCTACGGTCGAATAGCGTCGAATTGGTGCCAGGAAATGGAATCAACGTGTTTATTGGTGCACCAAAATAGTGCAATAGCTCCAAGCGACTTTGCCAAAAAAATAAGAGTGAGAAGTTGTGAAATACTCCGAGGCCTTGACAACCATAGCATTCCACTTAAATGAACACCTCCGAATGTCTGCTCTTCTGTTCGTTACCCTCATGTTTGCGAGATTCTTTCCACAAAAGTTGGGCACGTTCATACAGGCAGCTGCTTAAATAATATTTAACTAGCAGTTTACGCGATCTCACGTACGATCCCTACCTTTGTTAGTAGAATGACGACCTTCACGTCATTTCGTGTTAGTACATCATGCTATTTTGATTGCTGGGAAGAGAGACGAAAAGAACTTTGTCTAACGCCTCAAAGATTTTTTTCTCAAATTCCAGCGCCATGGAAGGAATATAGATGAGAAAAAAAGTTTGAATATTCTCCAAATTTGGTACTGATACCTTTAACAAGAAGTCTGGGGAGAGGGGATGATGAGATCTTCCACCAATATTTCTTGGAAAAAGAGTAGAAAAAAACTGTGCTAAGGAAGGAACAAATTCAATTCTTTGAGAGAAATACACGGGATGCAGCTCTGCTTTGAATTTTTATTGAACCGTAAAAACGTTCGAAATGAGCACAATAAGTTACAAATTCTGGTATTAGCCGGACGTTCAAACTGGTGTTATATATATATTTTTTTAAATACTAAATGTAACACACCTTCAACTTTAGGATATAGTTTCAATAATTTCCTTTTTCGCTCCATTTTCAAATTTGGAGGGATTTCAGGAGTGGATATGATTTCATTTTGAGAATCTTCCAAGCAATATGTCAATGATGCGTTTGATAAGACGTGGTACAAACAGCATAGGGTTTCTGAAGGTAGATGGAATGAATTGCATTAGTACGGCATTTAAGGCAAATATTTTAAGATGCAAAAGAAATTTCTCGTCTTTTTACAGAGAGGTTTCATTTCTGCAGCCATTTACTTTTTGATAATCGCATCAGTACAAGTGATCGGTTGCGTGACAGGACCACTTATCACGGAAATGAAAATAGTTAAAAAAATGATTACAAATATGTACACAAAACCAGTCAATACTGTAGTAAAGAGAGGTGAGTTAGAAAAAGAAGTGATTGGGAAAACAATGGGCTGATAACGTCAGCATAAAACTTCATGTGTTGCTGAGAAGAGTACACGTTACAAGCCAATATTGCGTGAAAGTGAAGGAGTGACTCGTTCTTTTTTCTCTGCTCCAGTTAGAAATACACATAGATTATTCGTATTGCCAGTAATGTCTCGCACTATTTGATAGAGAATTTCTTGCTTTACAAGGAAAATAATGGTGTAGTTCCAGTCTTTCAGTCCCACCTTTGTTGATAACTATCCTTTAAATTATTAAAGTTGAGTCGAGTGGTTAAAGTGGAGGATTCTCTAACCCACACATTCTTCGTATTTAAAGACAACATATGTAATCTGACGTGGTGAAGGAATCCGCTGGAAAAGCTGGAGCTGATGCTGTAGGTCGTGAGATCCGGGGCGGTTCCGTTCATCTCTCCCTAATCGTCGCAAAGAGCGGCGTGGGAACAGCTTTAGTTGCTACGAGATATGTCGGAACGCTCCTCTACGTACACGGTCCAGTGAGGAGGCCCCATCAGTCCAAAATCGCTGAGCGCTGTGCGTGGCGGGCGGGAGCGTTACAAGGGGTCGCACTGGCCGTCAAAATCGTCCTGAGTACGACGTTCTCGGATCTATTCCTAGCTCCGTTATCCCGTCCGTGAACGAATAATGGATAAAGCGTGTAGCGTTGATCTTCTTAGAATGGGCCAATAGGTTCCTAATTCATAACTCAGAATCATTTGAGGTTTACATACGCGTGTCTAGCCTATGAAATGACTTGCGGGAGCTATCCGATTCGGTCAGGTCAGTCTTTTTATTCTCCCATGTAAGTCTGGTACCAATCCATGGATATCGGAAAGATGAAAGGCTTGGTTTGCACCAGGACGGTTTCGAAGCATCGATCGATCGGGCGGTCACAGCAGAATCCGACTGCGCTACTCCTGCCTTAAAAATAATATAACAAGCAAATTTCCAAATAAAATAAATGAATTCAAATAAAGATTAAAAAATATTAAGAACAATACAGATGAATGAAAGATTAATTTGCCCGTGAATCGGATTAGATTCAGCGATGAACACTGCATGTTCAGCAGAGCTGGGTATTCGCGAGAGGCTCCCACGACACATCTTCGCACACCCTTTCACGTGTTTCACGTGCGCTTCCTACACTGATCTACATTACTCAGCGATGAAAGCTGTTCGCATTTCTTCAGTGGCATTTGATCTATTCTGTTCAAAGCTTCCTATTTTCTGGACAAATGCCTATTTCCACTGGAATTTCCGTTGTCGCGAAGAGGTTCCGGCAAACGTTCCCGCAGTGATGTCTCAAAATCACTTCTTTGGAAGCAATAGGATGAGGCGACAATGCAGAATCCAAATTAAAGTTGCAGCATTTCAGACAACTACAGAGAAGCCCTTCTAGTCAGTGTGAATACTTCGGATCATCCTCAAAACCCGCAATAATTAAGAAAATGTTAGCTTTGTTGTAGATAACATTAATAGAATCACATTTGTAGTTTTCGTTATACACCTGGACGCACCAATAATGATCGTTTGTAAACTTCAATTCATATTCTATGAAATTATAGAAACTGCATCACTATTACTCATTTTACATGTTAAATATCAACAATTACATGCACCAACGGTATTATTCTTTGATTTGCTGCGCAGTAGTATTTCCCCCAACCAGGTCTGCTCACTGGCCTTTCTTCGGGAACAGGAATAGTATCACATTTTCCTTCAAATTTTGTGAAAAGTCCGAAAATCTGGGCGACGATCTCCTTGCAGTGCTATTGATATTGCGGTTACTCAATCACTCACAGGACAATGACGTGCACACATGATGCGGCTCAACGATAGCCGTTTTTCCAATTTTTGCTAAGATTTAAAAGAACTAGAGGTTTTCTTTCCTTGGCTGCGTCTTGATCTGTGTTGATGTATTAATGAACTTTGATAAACACTTTCACTTGCGTCGCTGCGTGCGTAAAGCGCAGTACTCCCGGCATGACTCTTTCATATTAGAGGCATCACCCCACGAATCTGAGATGGTGCAGATTTCAGGTGGAGTATTCGTATACAGGATGGGAGACTACGGAGAGGGGGGTGATTCCGTCCATTTCTTCCTAATTGCCGTAAAAAAACAGCCCGGAAGATACGGCTTCATTCGTTTTGGCGCACCATTTTGTACAAGAGGTTCGATTGGAGCGCGCCAGTCTTGTGCGGCGCCGCATCTTCCGTGCCGTTTTTTACGGCAATTAACAAGAAATGGACAGAATCACCTCCCTCTCCGTAGTCTCCCATCCCGTATACGAATACTCCACCTGAAATCTGCACCACCTCAGATTCGTGGGGTGATGCCTTTAAGCGTTCTTTGACGCTAACTGCATTTTCCTTATGCGAAAAGTCCAGATTCCTGAGGCGACAAAGGGTCATATGTTCTTGACCCTCTTCACTTCAGCCCCTATGCTCTTGTATGCTCACCAACATTGTCGTCTCTTACTTTCGCTTCGAAGACCAAGTGTTTCATGATGCTCATTTGCCGATCTAGATCTGCATATCCGGCATCTGGATATATTCGTTTCCTTGAGCGCGGGTAGGCATTGGGGATCTACCTGTTCTTGATAAATATCGTCTTTTGCTTCAGCTGAAGATTGATCCACCTACACGTCTCGTTAAATTCGGTCCCAGTTTTTGCCCAAGAGTAGAATTTAATATTTTTAAATCGTGATCTCCTGATCAGTCGTTAAATATCTTTCTTAAGATTTCTTTTTGTGTCTGAGCCTTCTCTTCACGTCATGATAATTATCCTATAAAATAGCGAAACTGCAATCGCCTTACGTAGTGAGCAGAAATTCTATGGTTCTTCAAACACCGCTTTCGTCACTTTATTCATTTCTGATACTCTGACGAGTTTCGTGGACTCCTGATCAGTCGTTAAATATCTTCCCGAAGCTCTCTTTGCTTGAGTGACTGTCCTTCTTCGCTTTTGTTTGTTGCTTTTCCAATCATAGCATCGAGAAAAGGTATGGCGAAGGTCACTTACAACTTCTACTTCTTTTTTCAGACACGACCACCTGCTTCAGACCATCTGAGGAAGCATGAACAGGTCATCTCAGAGGCCCTCCATTCCGAAGTCTCACATGCCATCATGTCCGCGAAGAATCGTACTTCACCCTGTTCCGACAGGATCGGTTCTGACCATTCGAAGAACGTACCGCCGGTCCTTGTTTATACGCTAGCAAGGCTCTTCACTCGTTAGCTGCCAAAATGTAAGAACCCTAATCAGTGGACGACCAGGAAAACTATGTTGTACAAAAAAACGGAATCCACACGAAATCCGAACCTATCGCCCAATCTGCCTTTTTGACCGTCTCATTCGCAGACGTCCGATTCGGGTCTTAAGTTGTTCGACGGAGGCGATGGTCATCATGCTCTTGTTGACGA
Source organism: Necator americanus (assembly GCF_031761385.1). Classification (NCBI taxonomy): domain Eukaryota; kingdom Metazoa; phylum Nematoda; class Chromadorea; order Rhabditida; family Ancylostomatidae; genus Necator; species Necator americanus. The sequence continues at coordinate 15,276,096 of NC_087375.1, forward strand.
AGACATGGACTTCATCGACTCCTCTGCTCTTGCATGTTTTTAGGAACAGTGCTTCTCCAGTGTCATACACGGAATCCGGTCGGTGACGGTGTCTTGTCTGCGTCAGTCCGTTGACGCCAATCTTTCTGGTGTGCATTATCAGATCTTCTATGGCCACTTCAGTACAAGCGTAAGTGTGTCGTACGCACAGTGTCGTCATCCTAACCATCTTCCGCTCCGATATAATGGCTCGTGTTACCCCACACTTTCTGACACTGCCTCATCAGGCGTTCTACCGCAGTCAAGAGACGTTTTCATATTGTTGTGTCTAGAGTCTAACTAAAAACACAAGAAAATTATGAGTCAATCCTGGCACAAATAAAGAAACTCCTGAATACACCTTAGTCTCAGTGCAAGTACAAGGTCGTTTTTGTCAACGTTAAGCCCCTTATCCTGTACCCGCTAACCCGCCACTTAGCATCGCGACCACATTTTCTCATTTCACATAAAATAATTATTTGACGCCAGTACTACTTTCTGACCTCTTTGCAAACAGATACGCTTCGCTTCGATCCTGTCCCAGACGATACATAATTTGAGCAAATTTCCAAGTACAAGCGGAAGTGAAAACATAGTAATCTAAACTCAATAGCGACGAATGACATTTCGTTTTGACGCCGTCACTCCATTAGCACTCCTTGAATATTTCGATATTCTGCCAAAATCACCTCTAAGTTTAAAACTCGTCATCGAAAAATATCCAATGCAATTGGTCATCCAAGAAACAATGTGGTATTCCATATTTCTTTTTTGTTCAAAATTAAGACATGTGGACGTTTTTTAAATCTCTCTCACTTTCATGTTTTCAGCGCAAAAAAAAACCACATTAATGGTTTCATTAAATGTGTGCTTTGTCAAAATGAGGGAGTCTTTAACTGAATAAATAATATTATTATAATATTATTTATTATTAAGTAAGTATTATTAAGTATTATAATATAGTAGTATTAAGATATTAAAACATCAGAAGAACCGTTTTCTCGTTTCCCCAAAGATGCAGCAAGAGCCAATAACCCGTTGATCAGCTTTGAAAAGAATTTGTATTCTGTAAATTTGTTTGTAATTCGTGTTCACAATGGGAATTTCAATCAATGCGTATGGTGCGTTTTCTATCATACTTTTCACGTGGTAGAGCCGACTCTTTCATCCCTGTTTGCATTACTGGGACCCCCTCCGGTCTGCATTCTACAGCGTCATATTCATTTCGAAATTGCTGCGATGGATGGATCTCGACTGATGGCTCCGCTCCATTACATCCAGTCAAAAGCTTCTTCATCCATAGTTAAGATTCGTTCGCAAGAACAACTAATGAATATGTTCCCGTGAGTTTTTTTTTATAGTTGCTCATTGAATTTACGAATTTTTTTTTGTTTCCATGGGCTGAAAACTGGCTACCTCATTGAATATTGACTATTGTCTACAAAATTAAACTGATGGTAACTCAAAATGGAATGAATGAGGTGTCATACGAAAAAAAAAGCTGACAATCTCTTAAGCAACAGAACGCTAACGAAGACGAAAAGGCAGCAGTTGGGTCATTCATGAAACATTTGGCAGTCTTAATGTAATCGTAGCTGCTAAGTCGACAAATTTCGTGACTTTGTTCCCTTCCAGTAGATCACCTACCTACAGGAGCAAGTTCGTTTGCATCCTCCAAGTTGCAAAACCCCTAACTCTATGTAGCAAATATCAGAATAATGGTAGATTGTTTCTGTACGTTGTCCATTCGGAGATGGTCAAACTCATGTTATATCTACGAATCACTTCTGCTTGGCGTACAGTGTCCTTCCACCGGAATTGATTGAAAAGGCCCCGTGGAATGTTGGTTTTGTTGAATGTAATGACACTGTTTACAGATATTTTCATTTTTACAAATTACGTACGACATTATTATTCAAAAGTTCAGTCAGCTACGAAATAATGAGCTCTTATATGTGTATCTTTGATTCCACCGTTGTGCACCGGGAGAATGCATCATGCTCATGTTAGATGTATGTTTCGTCTACGTTTCAAACTGCATCCTTTGTTCTGCTTTTCTTTCCTTGGATTCTGTCTTAATTTGAGACACTTAGATCTGCAATATCCGACAGGACTTCGCTGAAGGAGACGGTTCTATTATTTTAACAAAACCAGAAGAATCTTCCATCTTATTCCGGCACTTACCTTGTCCTTCCAGCCAACAAAACCATAAATAATGGTGGCTGTTCGGGATACTTGCACAAAAAATTAAACAGAAGTTGTGAAAATGAGACAAACGTAAAAAAAGACACGGATAATGTTAAAGTTGCTATCATTCATTAGAGGAAGGTGGCGTTACATGAATTTTGCCCTGTTCAGGAGCAAATGCAGAATCCACTCACGTAGTAAAAGTTCTGTTCGTTTTAGTGCCTTCTTAAAAAAAAAAAACGTTTTCTGCAAGCACATATCTAATTTGGCTCCCTGGTGATTTTAACGATTTCATCGCACTAACTTGGAGCAGATTTCGGGCAAGTATTTGCAAAACCCAAAGAGTAATTCATGTATTTCCGCATGCTGCTTAAGTTCTTCCGCAGAAACTGGTCTGTAAAATCTCTCCATCAAAATGTGCGCTGCTATTTGCGTCCAGATAGCATATTTGAGGGCAACTTGGCACGATTTTGAGGTGGTGAGGTAATCCGCAGGAAAAGCTAGAGATGGGGTTGCAGATTGCGGGATCAGTTATGATTTCACTCATCTCATCCTTATAACGCTCCTTTATGTGCACGTTTCGGCAAATTCAGCAGACTATTCTTTGGTTTGGTTTTTCGCTTGAACGGTGTGGTTAGAAGACACCGCTGATCTTCGGCTGTTCTCATTTGGATGCGGCGCGTGCAAAAGTGGCGCGTTGCAACTGAATTCGTGATGAAAAACGGCGTCTTCACCACTGTTTTTTTACTTTTGTGGCGACATGAGCGGAACCATCCCGGATCTCAATTTACAACCCCATCTCTTGCTTTTCTCGTAGATTCCCTCATCACAGGATTCGTGGTATGCTACCTTTAAAGGCATCACCCCACGAATCTGAATCTGGTGCAGATTTCAGGTGGAGTATTCGTATACGGGATGGGAGACTACGGAGAGGGAGATGATTCCGTCCATTTCTTGCTAATTGCCGTAAAAAACGGCCCGGAAGATGCGGCGCCGCACAAGACTGGCGCGCTCCAATCGAACCTCTTGTACAAAAGAGGTTGCGCGCGGTGGTGCGCCAAAACGAATGAAGCCGTATCTTCCGGGCCGTTTTTTACGGCAATTAGGAAGAAATGAACGGAATCACCCCCCTCTCCGTAGTCTCCCATCCTGTATACGAATACTCCACCTGAAATCTGCACCACCTCAGATTCGTGGGGTGATGCCTTTAAGTAGTATGGTTGGGTCAAAACGGCATGAATCACGAGTGCAGTTGCAGCGCACTCGAAACGGTGGAGGCAGCAGTTGGAACCAACTTGGGACCGTCGCAAACTGCTGCGATGGGTGCTGCCAGCAATAGTTTCACCACGCTCCTAGCCCCTACGCTCCGCCGAAGCGCCTCGAGAGAAGCCGCGTACGCAATTGCGTACGTGCTTCATGTCCTTTTGCCCTTACTATACATAGCTTTGAAGCGCGAAACAAATCAAAAACTTGTCCATGACCTTTTCTCGTAGCAATGCAGCAGTAGGCGGTATTCGAAATGACCAGGAACCTTGATCACCTGCTTTTATCCCCAAGAAATCCACTGTTGCAGGATAGACTATTTTTCAAAAAGCTGAAGTATTGCACATGGCGAAGAGCTATTTTAACATATTTTAACAACGAACAATTCTAATCCGAGCAAATACCATTTTGTGTTTCGATAGAAAACACTCTACAGACATCAAACCAGGTTCTAGGCATGTCAGAACGACATGAATCGTAATGCAGTTACGTAAGCGGTTGCGCTTGAAGAGGAGCGTAGCGGTCGGGATCCACGGGGACCTTACAGCCTTTCATCGCTGCAGTTGGCTGTGGTTCCAGGTTGATCCCAACCGCTAGCTCCACCGCGCCGCGAACGCAGCCGGTAACGCAACTGTCCTATGTCCACGTGGTTTTGACCCGACCATACAACCAATACCGTTTGGGGGTGATCGCTAGTTGTACAGTGAGAGGTAACCCGGGCCTGAACAAAACCTTACACAAAACCGCACTGTAGAAGAGATTACAAGAGAACAAATAATTGACACAGCGAAGCCATCTATCCGTGTTTTCCCTGGCTGGATGTGTTATGAAAGAGTACTACAAGAACCGAGGTGATTTCTGTTGAAACACCTGTGAACACACTTCTTTCTGAGTCGTTTTTCCGCGACGTTTGCGGCTCGATATGAACAGATCAAACACCTACCATTTTAATGAGTTTTAAAGTAGCGAGTGCAGGCAAATAATAATGAATTTGGAGAAGTTAGAAAGCTTTGCGAAAGTATAGATTTAAGTTTGCTTGGGTAACGTCCCTTGCATAAATCTTAAACGAAAACAAAGCAACAGCTTTACCATAGCAGGGTCAAAACGAAAAAAAAACACACAACTCGATACAGTTAAGGCTTTTGAAGCGGTGCGGGGAAGCAAATGGTTGGGGTCGAAGGGGGCCATGACCCAAGGCAGCGATAAGTAGTGCTAGCAAGGGTCCCCTTCGATCTTAACTGCTGCGTTCCACCACACCGCCTCGAAACCGCTCCGCTTACGCTTCTGCTCACGCAGTTGCAGACAGTTGCAGACTTCATGACGATCTGATCCGAGAACGTCGTCGTGCATTCTACAGTAAGATGAAAGAACGTGTTGAATGACTAGAGATTAAGAGACCACTGATTTTTGGGTGGGCAAGTTAAGTTTGTTTGGTTAATTAAATAGAGAATTAGTGGAAGGATGATGTCATAATAACTACTAGAAAAGGGAAGCCAAACTGAGTTTTGCAGAAGCAGCTGTCATGAGATTTTCTTCCATGTTGTTCTGGCTGCGACGCAGACGCCTGTGGCTGCATGTGGATAGCTCAAACACATCATGTTTTGATTAGCCGACTTTCGACGTGGTCAGCTGTAACAACTATTTATGGTTGTTTTTACCCTAATGAGGAACGAAAACTGAAAAGTTATATGGAAGCATGGGTCTGCCTAACTTCCATTGCTGGCAGAACCCTCCAAAAGTGGACTAAGGAGCAATTTCAGTGCTCTCGTTCACCTTCACTGAATTAAAAGGGATGATTGAAAGACTGGAAGACAAAGCAAGGACAAGGCTTGGTAGGTTGCTAGGTACTTGAAAACTAGACTTGGAACCATCGAGGGCTTCACTCGGTCCGCAGCGATGAGTGGAACTAATGAGAGGCCAACCTCGACTCGAAAATCTTGCTCTACTATCTCGCTTCGATAGCCGCCGCTCATGCAACTGAACTAAGCTTCAAGGAGTTTTAACGCGACTATGCTAAAGCTGCTGTTTAGTTTTCGTTCAAGATTTTTGCAAGAAACTGGAGCCAAACAAACGTCCATCTATGCTTTCGCAAAACTTCCCAATTTTTTCTCGTTGCAACGGTGTTTGAGCTGTTCACATCGAACCACATCCGTTGCGGAAAAACAACAAAGAAAGAAATGTGTTTACAGCTGTTGCAACAGAAATCACCTCGGTTCTCCCTTTTGTAGTAGTCTTTCATTACGAAACCAGTAATGAATTTCTATTTTGAAAAAGAGAGATTGCTGTTCACGAACAACACGGATAGATGGGGTCGCTGTGTCAATTATTTGGTTTCTTCTGACCTTTAGGACTTTTCGGTTTTGCTTACGGTTCAGTTGCCCCTCACAGTCACCGATCATATTCCAACGGCATTGTTTATAACCTAGCTTAAAGACATCACACCACGAATCAATGAGGTGGTACGAATTTCCGGTGGAGTATTTGTATATGGGATCGTAGATTATTGAGAGAAAGGTGATTCCGTTCATTCCTTGCTAATTGCCGTAGAAAACGGCCCGAAAGAAACGGCTTCAAGCGTTCCGGCGCACTATTTTCCACAACGAGTTCGACTGGAGCGCGCCAGCCTTGTGCACAAGCCGCATCTTCCGAGCCGTTTTTTACGGCAATTAAGAAGAAATGGACGGAATCACACCCCTCTCCATAATCTACGATCCCGTATACGAATACTCCACCTGAAATTCCCACCACTTCAGATTCGTGGGGTGATGCCTTTAATGCATTCAATTCGAGCTTCAGGCGCTATCAACAGTTTGATGGAATTCTCCTGAAGGGGAGCGTTGATCTTGTATTTATCTTTCTATACTTATTTCGGAAACTTCGGAAGGTGCGGCTGCTTTTGCTTTTTTTTACGAATCTGACTGGTGAAACACGTTTGCCTTCAAAAGTTTCATCGTGTTTCAAAATGAGTAGCCACCTCCGGAGAACGAACGATACTAACAAATATTAGTCCAGAAATGAGAGACAAAAAAAATTCTCTTATAATTAACTTTGAACGGAATCCGGGAATGTGAGAAAACGCCTTGCTTTCAAACTCCAGCCTGCAACAACACGAAAGCAGTTTCGCAAACAGAATATTTGTTTGGAATCAATGATGGTCGAAATTTTTCCCCGAAGGAAAAAGAACAGGAACATAATTCCATAGACATGAGTAGTTTTTAGGATCGAAAAGCTACTAGGACTTGCGTACAATGCAGAGCTTCTTCAGCATCACCCGGTAACATCCTTAGATTGATCTGTTATCGAACCGTGGGGTATTGTTTTGTACGGAGGGGCTGGAGAGTTCTTGACGTACGCCAGCCCTGCATGTTGCGATGTCTGTGTGGTTGCTCAGAGAACTCCACCAACTCGCTGATGTGACCAGTGCATGGTACGCGTGCATCTCAATGTCAGAATGTGTTTTTGATAATCAGAAACAGATAAATGGTACGAAATGGCATTCACACTCCCATAGAATCATTTTATATGATGTTCCATCACAATGATGATGTCATGTGTTATGTGTACGGAATTCTAATCAACTGGAAACTTACTATACTATACTAATCAATAGAAATTTTAGTTCTTTACATATTTGGTAACTTTCGTCTACATTGCTGAGGTAGGAAGGAAAGGTACTGTCTGGTTTTTGTAGAACGTTTATGCTCGAAACAAAAACATTTATTTTTGCAACAAATCTACCATGTAAACTGTTGAAAGTCATAATTTCTGCAGTTCAGCTTCGTTAACCCTTTTTTTCACCTTACATCTTTCTGTCTCCACATAGTAATAAACGTTTTTGTTTGGATAATTAAACAGAGGAGGCCTGGTGAAACTAATTTCGTGTGCGGTCGTTTCGATTTTATCGGAGAAAGAACCAAAAACAGCTTCATTTCTCCCGAGCTATTTCAATTGGAGGAAAAAAACTTATGTTAGTTTTGCATTCCTAACTTTTTTTTCACCTTTTGAAGTCTCTACAATGTGTTTTCTCCTTGCAAAGCTCATCCAGAATGTTCACTGTCCTGTTTCTGCTCCACTACCCCTTCATAAAGTTGTAATTTTCAGTCGACATTATCAACTTGGCCCTAATAGAAGATCAGTAGCTACGCACGGCAGTTCACTTCTATGAGAGAATATCTCAGAATGTAGTTTAGAAAAAGACTTTGTGATGGATGTTTTATTGCATTATTCTCGTTTTCCATAGGTGATTTCTTGAATAGTTTTTTAAAATATTGTTCAATTGCAAGTGGATGAAGGCAGAAGTAGCAGTTAGATTAAAGCGTTTATTCTTAGGCTAAAATTTTGCAGGAAAGGGGTAAGTTAGTTATCACTTTTATACTCCATTAATAAAATCGAATCAGGTAGCAGCGACTTTTCGACATGAAGGACTAGGATAAAGAGGAAACGTCACTAGAAATTTCTCAATTCCTCAATCGGAACTGAGCGACAAAATGAAGCGAAAGCTGCCAGGAATTATTTTAAGCTCCTACTTTGTAAGCAGAACATCCGCTTATAAGCCTCTTGCTTTTTTTGCGGATGGGAGGAAGTAAACCTTGGCTATGCGATTTTGTAGCTTCTTTGAAGCAAAAGAGAGAGAGTGGAATAAGTAAAGAAATAAAGAGAAGGAATTCAAAAGCACGTGTTTTTGGTCTTTTCCAAGAAAAAAAGATGAATCCACTCCACTACTCTCATTATTCCTCCATTTCACTTTTCCTTCTAGGAAAGGTGAATCTTATGAATATTTTTTCTTAATTAAAGGAAGGGGCCACGTAAGGGTCCTGCTAGTGGTGGTCCTGTATGCAGTCAGGCATTTGAGTATACGCTTCGGGCACGTACGATCTATGCACAGTTTGTCGAAAGTAACAGAAATGTAACAAGAAAGTGATGTCGGTCTGCACACCGCCGATGCCTAATCCACATAGGTGAAATATCGTACTGCATTTAGTACGAGCAGGAAAGAGGGTTCATGGAATCTTCGGTTACAGCCTTCTGTTTCGCTGCGCTGAACTGCCGGACATTTTGACCTGACCCTCTGGTCACTCGGTGTCGACTGGCAGTTCACGTCAGATTTCAATTCTTACAAGGTTTGGAAGAGTAACGAATGCATGGATGCTCCACGAGCTCTTGCTGTAAATCGAAAATGTTGTACAGAAACATCTTTAAGGGATATATGCTTAAAGACGCAGGAAATTGCATTAGGTGATAATACCAGCTCGCAGATTGAAGAAGTAATTCTAAAGATCTAATGGAAGGGATTACAGTTTCGTCCCCAAACCCTCGGGATATACGGTGAGTTATTTGCTCGGATATAGCTGAGACACGTAATCTGTCTCAGCTGATGTCCCTCTGCCTTATCATCACTACTGTCTTTTTTGTTCCCAACTGCACAGGTACCAATAAAGACCATACATTATTCCTCCACTTTTCGGTTCTTTTTTCATATTGTAACAAAATCGTTAATTTTGCTCAATTAGGATAACAATCAAAATCTTTTCTAGAACAATTTCCTCGCAGAGAAACCGTAGCAAAGTTACGTCTAGGCTAGAAACAAGACGAAACACCAGCGAGTTAGGAGAAAAGAGAGCAACTAGAAAAATCGGCCAATTTCCTCGGTTTTTGCAATTTCCTGCTCGTTAGGCAGTATAGAAGCGCGATGTTGAGCCTATTAACTCCGCCTTTGGCGCGTGTGCATATGTGCTCGACGCAAGCAAGGATCGATGCCCGAAGGCAGTTCGCTTCTTTCTATTATTCATCACTTCGCTGGCCTATGTTATTTGTCTTTTTTGTTATGCTTGCAATCCATCCAGATGCCGCTAATCGACTATAATTAGGTGAATAAAATCCCAATGAAATGAAAAAATAAACGTATTTTAGCAAGCGTTTCGTCGCTGTAATTAGATATGTCGGTGCCTTAATCACCGAAACGAGCTAGATCAGAATCTAGATTTGCATGAACGAGGAGAACAGCTCAAGTTCCAGAAGAGCTTGAAAGTAAGTGAATAAGGAGAGCCTATGCAAATGTATATAGTACCTGCGTGTTCGTGGAATGAAAAGACCGCATATCTACATATCTACTCGCACAGTTTTCCGAATAAAGTTTGATGGGGTGGTTCGGCTTTTCACTCGTTCTTGACCTACTCTCTTAATCTCTTTCTTCTCCTTCATCGTGAGAGATCAAGCAGCACCTATGCAAATTCTTCAATTGAGTGGCAACTTTGTAGCTTAGCAGAGTTCTTTTTGAACCCCTCAGACCCCTTCTATGATGTTATTGTTCGGAAAAAAACCTCCTTTTGCAAAGAACATGTTGTGATGACTGCAGAAAATGGTTTAGTCGGATATTAAAGCCTTATTAACACTTTGAGAAACTCTTTTTCTCCTTTTCTACATCATAATTTCCATAATTGCGATGATTTGCATGCGCAATGATTTGCATCTTCAATGCAAACAAAGTAGAAACTCGATCCTTTTTGGTCTTGATGACTTACACTTTGTCACTTGTTATGCAGACATTTGGTGGACATTTCGCTGCTTATCCAAACCGCGGCTGGTTAAAGTAGTTTAGATATGTCGAAATCGAACCACCTTCTTCCAGTATATCGTGCAATATTTTGTAGCCAGCGACGAAAACATGGGATTTCCTAGTATTACTTTTGCTCCGAGAACAACATTGTGAAGGGAGATCTGTGTGGTGAATAAATTTTTTCTTCTGAATTTCGCACTTAATAGCACCGAGATGGATTTATCTGTAACTTCCTTTTTGCGAGATAGTGTTTGATATGTTTTTTTGATGATCCCAGGCGATCTCTTCCGGGAATTTCTCATCGGTAACTTTCAGTTTTGATTGGTTTGCTTGAGCTGCAGCCAAGATTGGTATTGATCAAAACAATCGAAACTCCATATTAAGTCATTTCAGAATTCAAGGAGAATCGAAGATGGGCTATTTTCAGGTTTACAGCTAAATAATAGCAAATTTGGCTTTTACTAGGCGAAACTATCCTTCGGCATTTTTTTTTTGAATCTTTCGAATTCATGAAAGAAAGAAGAAAGAATCACTGGTTATACTCCTGATCGTTTTTCTGTCTGCTGAATTGGTGATCAGGTGCGAGGATTAGGAACTTTAAATAAACTAAACTGGAATTAACACTTCTTTCGAAATTCTTTGCATCGACAAAGAATGTTTTTTTACTTGTTTATTTGCTTTGTACTTTGTACTTCACTTTATTTGTCTTACCTCTGTCGCACTTTCGGTAAAGGTTTTGTTATGAAGGACACAAAAATTTTCTCCATCTAACACTATCTTAGCATCCAAGTTGAAAATGTTTTCGCTTTTCGTGTTCCCTTCTGGCAGTAATTCCTAGTTGTTGGCTGGCTGCTACCCAAAACATGGACATTTTAGCAGCGTATTGTCGACACACAAATGATAGGCATTAGATAATTTGTTTTCGACGGCCTCGTCTTAAGAAATGGATACGTCTCTGTTTTCGGAAGAGAAGGAGATAGTATAGTGTTGGCTGAACAATGTACGCATTCTTGACAAGTACCTTCCGTTGTTTCGATACAGTGCGCAGGAAACACTGTTGGAAATACTTTCTCGCTAATACCCAAGCACTTTATTTTCCATTAAAGAAGTGTGATAAATAATAATACAATTAATATTACAACGTAAATAATCAACGGCAAATAGCCTCATTGATAACCTAAATAGAGCAAAGACCAAGCCAGAAATCAAGCAACGTCGAATATTTACTGTTCGCAGAGATATATTACCTTCATTGTTTCTTCTTTTTTCTTTGATAAGCCTGGTGACGTCGTTTTCAATAAGCATCTTCCGTGTTTTATCCGTGAAACCTCACTAAGAGCCTTTCGAAAGCGTTGTCTAAAGTGAAAATTCTCCCTTGCTAATTCTCCCTTGGGGGGACCCCTCACTTGCCAAGGACCCAAACAAATGCGCAGGTGATGAAGATAGATGTTGTAGCTGCGGAGAATGAGAGGAGGCATACTAACTCCAGCAGCTTTAACCCATCAAAGTTACGCATGGGTTACCGTTGCCGTGGTTAGTAGAAAAACAACCTTCTGAATTTCACATCAAATAGGGATATTTTTTCACTTTTCTTCTTGTTATCTCGTCTGAAGTTTCCCCACCTATTCTTTTTTCCAATAATCGTGTTCATTCAGATTGTTATCACTCTCATTTTCTAGGCGGTCATTTTTTTCCAATTTTATCACGTTCCAGAAGTTTTTAAGTGTTTATCAGTTTCACTTTATCTTCATTCACTTTGTAATCTGTTTCGAATCGAGGTTTACTTCCCCATTCAAAATTCTGAAGACAGCATTCAGAGGAATTGTCTGTGCTGTGTTCTCCTCAGTACATAGTAGGTAGAGCTGGAGAAGTGTTTTGCGAAATCACTTTGAAAACAAAAAAAAAAAACGTAGAAACCAAGAAATCAGAGGATCAGAGAACAAAAAAGAGTCAGACGCCAAAGTCAACTGGACGAAGCAAGTTTTCATTACGGTAGAGTAGCTGAAAGAAATGATGGGATGACAACAAAGAACAAAAACCATGGCAACTGCCTCTGAAGTAACGACAGTTACTACGAAATCCGCGTGTTTTGCACTAGTTTAAGTCTGGGTCGCTCGCGTAAATGATGTCTCTCATTTATTTCCCTGCTACATTTATACAAGTTATAAGTTCTTTCCGTTGAAATTCTGTTCTTAGCGTGGTTCTTTCCGAACTCTACCCACTACTGTGACTAGCGAGCACCAAAAATTTTCTGCTAAACTCGATATATAGAAAACGCTGAATTAAGAACGTGGATTCACTTTAGAAAGTGTCTTTGCTCAGTCATCATCATCCCTCCATGACCGACCACTGCGAGAAACAATTTTGAGGATACATCAACCAGAGCAAAGGCAGCAAACCACTGTTATCACTGTTGTAAAGCTTCGTAGCCATAATCAAGTCGACAATCTCATTCTCTGTGGGACTGTTTCACTTCTGCAGTGCCATTAAGCAGTTTCACTTTCTCATTCAGATAAAGAAGCCTGCTATCGTATTGCGTTCATGAGTAGTTAGATGTACTACAGTGGTTAATTCAGAATTCTAAGGCATTCACTCACTTTGTTAATTACTCCATGATATAAAGTTTTTCAGAAGTGGTATTTGTGAGATGTTCAGGAAATTGAGGATTACTGGATATAGATGGAGACTTCGGAAGTATAGAATTGATAGTTCTGTTCAGAAGCAAAGAAATCTGATGGTCGTCCTAGATAACTTATTATTATCCTTATTTTAGTTCAGCCTTAGTTCCTACGGGATACATCAGAATGTGAAGTTGTTGCTTCTGTTCCGTCAACACCCCCCATTGGTTTTACTTGAATGGACTGCTGAGGAGAGTTTAGCGATTGTCGGCCGCTCGCTCGTGGATGCGGTGCATGCACAGGTGGCGTACCTCGTAAAAGAACTGCTGTTTCGGGACGATTAGGGGAGGGATCAAGATCATACTCGCATTCGCATCCCGATCCGCAGAGACCTATAGTCGCCCACAGAGAGCACAACAATGTCAGTTTCTTGATACGCTACATTTAAATCTTTCGGGATAGTGCTTGCGACCACAAAGTCTCCTCCCTTGTCGCCCACCCCAATGTGCAGTGTGCATCGGGGTGGGCGACATGGATGTGCAGCAAGAATGTCGGCTCTCGCACATCTAATGGAACACTGTAGCTTTTCTCTCAACCTCTACATCATCACATTTATTCCCTCTCGGAAATTAAATAAACGTAAAAAATAGTGAGCTTGGTTAAAATTGTGTTGACTTTCTGCCTTCAAAATTTTATAAAATGTACAATTGCCGACCGATTCAGAGACTTTTTCTTTCGTAGAAGCCGAATGTCAAACGTTCAAGTGCCCATAAATTAATAGATGAGTTCTAACACATTGAAAGTATGACCAAATCTAAACGCCGAAAAAACGCCATGAATCTATGAAACCACTAGAACTTCTCGCTGAACTGTGTTTGGAATGTTCGCAGAAATAGGAGCCATGCTGGTAGCACTGTGAATAGAGCCCAATTGTATATTCTATGCATGTTCTTTCGCTACTATATTCAACCATATTCAAGCTGATTTGTCATAAGGAACGTTCCCTTTTCAATCAAAATATATAGTTGTTTCTCCCTTGAAATTGCGATCTGTAGAATCTTTCCATCTTGCATCACGTACTGGAATAATTGATGTTTAGGTTTTCTACTAAGTTAAAGAATTAGCTGGCAGAATGTTCTCACCTTTTTGTTGCGGTACTCCTTTATCGAATTTTCATGTTGTAGTTAAGGGCCCTATCTAAGTAATTAAATACATTTGACATGACGGCTATTAGGACAAACTCTTGATTTTTATTTTTAAACACACTTACTGCTGTAAGTGTGTTTCAGTGCTGTAGAATTGTATTATTTTTTACGGGGTCCGGGTCTCTGATTAGGTATTTCTATCAGCAAAATGATCTTTGGGAAGGTCTTAATTTATTTTTTGTATTAATTTTTTATTATTTAATAAAATTTCGCTGTTAAGATTTGAAGAGGCTTTAGATGACGCACGGATTTTGGGATAAAAACAGCATATCACAAATGCAATATGATGAAGGGATCCGCAGGGAAATCTAGAGATAAAGTTGTAGATTGCGGGATTCGGGTGGTTCCATTCATCTGTCCGCGATCGTTTTTGGATTTCAGTTGCAACGCACCATCCTTCTGCATGCGCCGCATGCAAGTGCGTGCTGTCGAAGATCAATGATGTCTTGTTATCGGCTTAAGTTAAACCAATAAAGAGGTTGCTGGGGGACCTCAGCGTGTAAAAAAGGACGTGTTCTAACGTATCCCTTAGGTAGGTAGTAAAGCTGTCCATGCTCCGTTTTTTTACGACTTTTAAAGGTATCATCACACGAATCTGACGTGGTATAGATTTCCATGGGCCAAAGACTCACTCACTCGCTCATCTCTCCCTGTACCGCTGTAAACAGACGGCTTCAAAATGCGGTTCCGTACGAAGTCCTGTATTGCAACGCGTCGCCCTTGCGCTCCGCCCCTGCCTGCGATTTGTCGAAAATCCATCCAGACGTCCCAATGGGCAATTCATTTCATTTCACGAATCGCAGGTGGGGGCGGGGCGTAACTACTTGCACTCTACGTTTTCGCTGTGCCTTCCGCAACAAAATCGTGATACACTGTCTTTAAGGCAACTTGTATTTTCTTTCTTTCTTTCAATTTTCATTTTCAAACCATTTGAATATAGTCAAGCACTGGAAATATATACAGCAAGTGTGATTCATTCGACTTCAATCCCAACCATATGGCTCACTCTGCTTCCGGCGGATATATGGCCGGGGTACCCTCGGTCCACTCGGCTCTCGTGCTGAGTGCTGCCCACTGACAGTAGAGTGGTGCGCTTGCAGCGTAGATCAAGGGGCTGGAAAACCAGCTACCTTGTGACTACCCATCTGCTCACCTCCGGTCTGCACTTACACCGCAAAATGTCCGCGATTCTCGATGGAGATAATTAGTATGCTAGCCAGGAAACGAATTATAACGTAGGATTTCAGACGCTTTCACCACTGGAAGGAATTCATTACGTTGCTACAGAAAAAGCAAGTTATCGCGTGTGTCGATTGCTAGTTTTCACGTGACGAAGCGTGACCATCACGTATGCCTCCGAAGTCACGGACCTCTTTTTTTTCGCAATGCAGACTGACATGATGCCTTTGTGGCGTAAAAATATAGAACTCCCTCATAGTTTGTCGGTCTGGGAGTTGTCGCATCTTTCAGAGATTTCTTATGCGTTTCCTACAACGGAGTTTTTCATTTTGCTGAGCGGTGCTGGAAGAAAAAGAACCAAAACCATTCTGCTATTAGATTTTGTGATATCAACTAGTATTCTGCGCCAGAACTTGTACTTGTAAGTTGACGTGAACACTCAATTATTTGTGGAACGCCAGTATGCAGTTACCTGTCCACTATTCTACAATATAAAATTTTAGTCATGAAAATGATTGTAAATGTGGGTGCCAGCCTTTGTCAGGTAGCAGCAGCAAGGCCCGAGGGGATTAAGATAGTACCGTCCCGACCATCGGAGTACAGAGTCATGTCATCAGCATTACGACCTGCCTAAGTTTTGAGCTGTCGTCTTTAAGATATCGTTTTGCTATTCGCATGTTTAGTTCACGCAAGTAGCAACAATTCCACCCCCACCCCCTCTTGTAACTAAATGAGAATTTAATTTTAAGAATCTTTTTAGGGAACTCATCATAATTTTCTACCCTGTCAATATGAGCATAAATTTTTTCAATTTCACTAACAACAACAACACGAGGATGTGTTTGCGTGCAAACGAGAGCTGTTTAGTCATTAAAATTTTGGTGTCCGTCCATCACTCCTGGAAGTAATCTTGCTCTTAAGCACGAAATATGATTAGGGGACCGATGCTTCTTGGAAATGTACGGAAATCCGTCTACGACCTTTAATGCTTAGCGTTTTCCTCATTTGATATAGCACAAATATTCCCAACGCGACCATTAGCGTGTGTGCATACAAAGGAAAATTTTGCTCACTATTATCTTTGAAAGGGAATTTCATCCCTAGAAAAAAAAAAACCCTAGAAAACCACAGTGCAACATGTAACGACACTTTTTACCCCAGAACTTTCTACAAAGTGCCCCACTCATCGAGAATAACAGTTGCTCATGAATGGCTTTCAGAGGTCATAATTATGTCGTTTTAGCACTTAAAACCAATTTGGAAAAAGCTTTTTTCTATATTTAATAATAATACTGAGTGCTAATGCTTAGTACTTTCCTGTTCATTGTTTCGACGAGAACTAATTTGCTCTGAGTGAAATTATGAACATCTGTTGATGTACTAAATAACTTCACATCGTTACGGATTCATGAGACAAACGAAGGAGGATTTTCTCTGCTTGCAGTTTTTCCATCCGCGTTCTGGCAATAAACAGTAACCGTAGGAAGAAAAAAATGTAGGAAAACGTTGTATCAAGAGCAAAAGTTCCAATAAAGTACACTTCCGAAATACAATTCTGCATAGCGGATAATTTAATTCCATACTTTTTAGTTTTTTCTTCCTTCCTTCCCTTTTTCGATAAGTTCCAGCTCCTGCAAAGATGATTCGTTGCTGAGTATCGAGTAACGATGTTTGTCAGCCGGGAATGGTGGAAAAGTTCGTTAGAAGCGATGTTGTGGTCTCCATTCCCATTGATCGCACGGCTCTGATTGCGTGAGTAATTCTCATGAGTTACAAAGTGACATGATAGAGCTCAGCGTTGCGGTCTACGATTCCGGATAAATTTCGTGGAGAATCCAGGCGAAAATAGGCAGAATTTAAGCGTAAACAAAGATAAAACAAAAAAAAAGGAACTAGTAAGGTAGTCAGGAAACGTGGCTTCGCACATTCAACTCATCATTCTTCTCGGGAACCGCACTACTGTTTCGTGGACAAAAATGTTCTTTCGTACAATTAATATGCTACCCTTGATTTTCTTTAGAGCACCATACCATCTGAGAACAGAATCACCACTTCTACGTTGGGCATAAAAGAATTTAGTTTTTTTTATTCAGCGTGCACGTATTATAGAATCATGTATTTCATTTGGTTTGGATTATTACATTATGCTATAATCTTTATGATGTTTGTGACTATTATAATTATTGTTCTCTTTGGAAACATTTGGGAAGCAATAGTTACGTAGACGTGAAACTAATTATATTTTCAATAACGGACATGATGTGAAGTGGTTTGGCTAAAACGAGCTTGATTAATACTAAGAACTACCTATGCGGAATTTGTGGTAGCTTTTATGGTGCACGTGCACGTACGTGAGGCTATGCTCATTCCTAGAAAGAAAAGACACAAGGAGTCTAAGTATTGAAGGTCGGAATATACTGGTGTGCATCCATACTAAAGCGAAGACTTTGAAATGTGAATCAAAAGCACAATACATCACTTTTTTGGTGCTTCAACGCTTTTCACTGGATTGAATTAAGCATAAACGATGCAGCTTCGTTGAAATTGTAAACATGAAACCTTCTGCAACGACTTTCTCCGAATATTCCACATTACATTTTCAAACGCTTGTTATGCAGAGATTTTCCTTCTTTGGAACGACGCTAACGAACCGTTTAAAGTCTGAACGAGTTAGAAAATTCTTCAAATACAAAATGTTGCAGAATCATACTCCCTTCTTTTCCCATTTCAGGAACACTCCATAGAACTTCCTGAGAAAATTGAATTGCGAATTTAGTATAGACTTACGAATTCGTTAATGCATCAACGATGCATGAAGGGCGTTTCTTTCTTCACTTAAGAAAGTGGGAACTCGTGCAAAATTAATCTGCTGAAATAATGCATCGGTTCGATTCTCTAGATTCTATCCCTCTACATTCTTCTGAAGGTGCAAAGCTAACAAGCTAATAGCCGTTAGTGGCTTCGTCAGTAGCATCTGAAGTTTCTCTAAGGATATTTCTAAATGCGTGCACCTATGGATTCTGTTGGACTATTCTGCTTGCATTTACTATCCACGGATGCGGGACTGACAGACTGTTGAAAAGAGTGCGAAGTCCTTTCAGATGCGAATTTCTAGATGGATTTCATCTAGCTAGCTTCTGGTTTAATCAGACCCGTTTTAACAATACCACAAATCTTAGCTTAGGGTTTCTTTCCGTGGAAGTAGAACGAGAGCTAATGTTTAGGTTCCTTGTTAGGGATAAAGAAGATTGTTTGTAAATGTGGCTGAGATTATTCTCCGTTGACACGGGAATACAAAGGGTAACATGGTAATCAGTGCGGCGACATTAATTATATTAGTGGAACCATAGAAACAAATAATTTTAAGAGTGCAAAGAAGAAATGTTAGAAACTTCACGAAATTCTGAGAAGTAGTCAGTCATATCCGAAATTATTGTATTCAAAAGCACTTGTAGAGGTACCTCAATTGTCGCATTTGGCTGATTCCTTCTTTTTTAATTTTGCGTTTGTTTTAAACGTTCCCGAACTTGTTCTACAAATCTGTTGTAGATCGAATACTTCTGCTTTGTTTAGAAGTTTTGCTTCACAACGACTCTGGCCGTGGGATTGTATGGAAATATAAATAGATGCTTTTGGTAGAACAATAGAATGATTAAAGGTCGAAGAGTAAGTAGTGCATGACAATAACTGCCCCAGTTGACGTTCAATGATAATAAGAATTTCTCGCAAAATTTGTTATGCGCCTATAAAATATCGTATTGAAATGCGGATTCAATTCCCAGACCAATCACCGCTAATAACTACCGTTCATCCAAAACAATCATTATGTAAGATTTTTGATTTCTCTTCGATAGAGTTATGCAGAGCTTGAAAAGGAGAGTCTCCTGTTGTTTGTTAGGGTTTGGCGCTGAAAGAAATGTTGCTCCGAAGAAGTGGAATCAAAAATTTCAATGAATTCCACGCGCCTTTTGACGTCTTTCCATTCCCTTTTGGTCCTAAGTAATCGCCGCAAGGTTTTGTGCCGAGTACTTCAAAGGGCAGTCGAGGTTCCACAAGAAGGCTTTACTGCGTTTCGCTCAACTTATTTTCAAGCTGACTGTTCCTGCTCTCTTCCCCCTCCAAGAGGGATCTTGCGGAAACCACTGTCCCATATTAATTGGGATCAAATGGGGTAATAAAGTGGATCTCACCTGTTTTTTTTAAATGTTTTTATCCTCCGTGACTTTAGAGGAAAACAGAATTGTCTCTCTTAGCAGTGTCTGAGGACTCGTTTGGAGGTTATATTAAAACTGTAGTCGTTATTCTGGAAAAGGAAAAAAGCCTGTTGCGGTGTTAACGTTGAGCTCCCTTTCTAGTGTCAAATTAAATTGCACATATTTATATTATTTGTTATAATTTTTATATTAACGATGCCATCAGAAATCAAGTGGTGGACGTTGCTCGATTTTTCAATTTTGCCGTCACTCTTTTCAGCACTGCACTTTCAGTGGCATTCTACATGTAGTTTTTTTTTCTTTAGAACATTACTTCTGAAGAAGGAATAGTATATAGTCGTTGCAGAATGTGTTCACCCGCGATGTACCTTCAATTAGGGGAAGTTACGAAAGACATTAGCTTAGCTACTTGTTTTTCTTACACTTTGAAGAAAATTGAGGTTTGCCTACCGTCCGCAGCTAGCTGGGAACGCTGTGGAGGGAGCTGCTGCCCGAAACCAGACGGTCGACGCTTCAGCCTCGCGAGTTGGCCGCCTTGAGAAAAGCGAACGAGGCGTGCTGCCGTTCGCCTTCTCCACCACAACGGGCGGCTACACGAGCCACGCTTCGGCCACTAGTCCCCAACAGAAGTCCTGGATTGGGAAAGGGGCCCATCTACCCTATTCTCCAGACTACCACTTGCTCTAGGCACTTAAAGATTCGCTGAAGCAAAAATTGTTCAACTCTTTTACCCACCCTCCGCTGTTGAGTTCTTCATCAAGTCTTAGGCACCAGCTTCTGATCCCAAGGAACTCCAATCTTCTCAGAAAGACCACTGGGATAGTTAACACCGGTGGATACAGTGACGGATGATCAATGTGTGATTACGAAACTATGAAATTGTAAAGGATATACGTGTGTTTAAAAATAGAACAATTAACCAACAAATTAGGTCAGGAATAGCCAGAAGACTGGACTAAAACCATTCAGTTCATTTAATACTAAGGAAAGACACTACTAAAAAGGAAAACGCTTATGAGGTTATTTTCGATGTTTTTGCATGGTAGGACAGTTGTTAATTTCAAAGGCGTCCTCGATTGGGAACGGCACAAGGAAAAGAGATTATGTGCAAAAGAGGGAAGAAGCTTGCGTCCGATCGAGACAATCAGTGTCGACTGTACGCGATTTGTTTCTGGCTAACCGCGCTTTCATAAAGTGAGGATTATCCTCCAAGACAGTTGTGTCTGCCATGTTCGCTGAAGTGGGTACCAAAATGTAATTAGCGTTAGAGTTTTACTATAACTATACTCATAACTATACTCTGTAAAAGAAGAAAGAGAAGTGAGACGCTACTATGTATCCCAAGAAGAATCACGCTTGGTAGGAGTGTTTCTGCCTTTCCAGGGCTTTGTAACGAAGCAACACAATGCACAACGTAAACGGTATGAAAACCAGAAAATAAATTATGCAAGTATTTGTGCGAAATTCTTCGGAATTAACTTTTATTCATCAAACCGTCAGTACATACAGTCTTAATGAGGAATCCGTGCAAGATGTATATGATCTGAATCAAACTTCTCCCATCCATCTTCGTAGGACTGCAAAAACATACCCAAAAGTTCTCGTCCTACTCCATAGAATCCAAATCCTGAAGATCTACCTACTAAACGATTTAATGTTTAAGCATTCTGAGTCAATGTTCTCTTATTCTTCTGCAGAATTGCTCGTCATTGTTCTGGAAAACGGTGGAATTCCGAACAACTGCCGGAAACCAACAACTCACGTTGACTCGAGCCATTTCACTGCAATTATGCCCGCCGAGCATGCATTCTAGTCTATAAACCAGGAAAACATCGTGTCCTCGAACGCCATTTCCTATTTTTTGTTGTTTGCTAATTTCTTCCTTAATCAAGAACAAGTTCTGCTAGAGTGAAAGTGTTTTTAGTGCTGGAGACACTGCGTTTGACCGCGGGAAATGCAACCTAACAGGAACTGACACGGGACCTTAGAGATGACTTATGGGCACTTACTTCTCTAGCAAGGAAGGCGTAGGCGGTTGTACTAGGCTTAAAGGCATCACCTCACGAATCTGAGGTGGTGCAGATTTCAGGTGGAGTATTCGTATACGGGATGGGAGACTATGGAGAGGGGGGTGATTCCGTCCATTTCTTCCTAATTACCGTAAAAAACGGCCCAGAAGATGCGGCGCCGCACAAGGCTGGCGCGCTCCAGTCGAACTCCCTGTAGAAAATAGTGCGCCAAACGCCTGGAGCTGTATCTTCCGGGCCGTTTTTTACGGCAATTAGGAAGAAATGGACGGAACCCCCCCCCTCTCCATAGTCTCCCATCCCGTATACGAATACTCCACACGAAACCCGTACCACCTCAGATTCGTGGAGTGATGCTTTTAAATTGTTCTAATCCGTTCTTAGCTAAGTACTTTTCATCGTATCTTCAATTTTTAATAGATTCGATTGTCCTGAATAGCCAAACTCGCTTGCTGGAAGATGGCAAATACTTCTTGCTTGGCGAATAAATCGGCTTCTGTGAGCGCTAAGTCGACTCCGGGCAATGTTTGGAGTCTTTGGATGTGTTGCTTTCAAGGAACGGAAGCAAATTGCATTATAAGATTTGCGAATTCAGTACAAGCGCATCGCATTATGGTATCCAACGGGGAACTCCAATTAATCTTGGCTCTCTTGATTCATTTTGTAGTATCTCGTCCTTCCTTAGCTTCGGTTGCTTAGTAACTTACGTACATAAATGGCGATGAGAACAGAAAACGGAAGCTTTCGTGTTAAGACCAACCACCTAGGCAGTTGTTCTAGTTATAAACGAATAATTTATTATATTCGCTCTTCTACCAAGAGTAAATGGCCGCCTGGACTCCTTCGTGTGAATTGACTTCATAACTCCTAGTTAACTCCATGTTTTATCGGCTTGTAAAACTAAACCTTTTTTTTACTTTCACTTTGTTTTGTTACCATTGCCGTCGGACATGGCAAAGTTCAAAAAACAGACGCAACTGGCTAGTGACCTGTTAAGAATTTTGTGCTCTTTTACAAATTTTCTCATTACATCTTTTCTTACTGGATACTTTCGTCATAAAATTCCATACTGTTTAGTTATCTCATGGTAGCGAGTAACAGTCGCATGGATTATGATGTAATAAGCAAGTAAATAGATAAATGGAAGTTTACTGTGTCTCTCGAAGTATGTGGAAGTAACGTTTACTAGTAAGCGCTTGAGAAGCTACGTAAGGCATCAGAAAGTTCCTCGAAAGTGCCAGTGTACGAGCTACAAATGAGTTCGTCCGTAGAAATACAATTATGCATTACTACGAGTTCTCGACGCACTTCCGGCGAGGACGCCGTCCACTCGGAATTGCTGCAAACCCAAGCTGATTGTGCTACCGCACGCAGTAGCTCTTCATCGACTTCTCGTCCTCTCCCACACCTCACTAGTCTCATTTTCAATAATTCTCCCTGTCATTTTAATATTCTCAAAACAGCTTTTCTGAAAACATTTGTTTTCCGAATATTCACCAAAGCATGAACGAGTAGGGAAATATTCACAGAATAATTAATTCTTGACTATAATATAGTTCTGGATCATTCGAAGGACCTATACCCTAGTACTGTAACAGCGAGAGAGATTTGGACTTTACCACTTTTCTAAACGTGCTTGCGGATTTTTATTAATTCTACCACAGCCAGGCTACGGCAAGTACATAGTCTTCAAAAATGGAAGCGAAAACGAAAAAAACCCATACGAGATCGAGGATTAGTTAAATCAGTACCATCAGATGTCTCAGTTTGCTCAACGACGCAACTCGTTGCACCCAAGGGAGAGGTGAAATTGACCTATCAACAGGATGAATCCAAGAAAGAAGAACACAGTCCTGTGCCTTAATGTGAAAAACTTCCGTATATTATATACACTAATCCCATATATGCTAAAATTGAGTTATAGAAAATTTACTGTTCTCTTAAGTTACATCAGAGCAGCAGCACCAAATTGAAAACGCGTTCTCGCAACCAAGGCAGCTGCAGTTGAACTGATCAGGATCTATAGTTTTCGCCTCCTCCCCGCTGCATATCCACATCATGTCCGTTGAGTTGTTTTTGCAGTGAAAAGGTGGAATCGTGGGATTCGTTTCTTGCTATCCGCTATCTACAAGAGAACTCAGAATGAAAGCAATAATTCTGTGTTAAAACGAATGAAGGATGGTACCTCTCTGACTGTATGAACGCTCCTCATACCCTCATCGGTGCCCTACGTAATTATAAGGATGCATTTTTTACCCATTCCGTGACCTCCACTCTCCATCCTTTTTTCTCTTTCTTTTCCTCTTTCCCTCTCTTTGTCTTCCTCTTTCTCTTTTTCTCTTTCTCTTTCTCTCTTTCTCTCTTTCTCTCTCTCTCTCTCTCTCTCTCTTGCAACTGTCTCTTTAATTCCTTACATGCATTCGAAGCTGAAACGACATCAAACACGGAAATTTCTAGATTAATCGAAGTCCTTTGAGCAACTTATAATATCATTGTTCCTGGAAGCATCGGAGACGTGTCTTCTCCCACTTTTCCCCGTTTTTTTGTTTTATATTCGTCACATTGTTTCCTTTTTTCCTGATTGCCTCTCTAGTTTTCACATTCTTATTTCTCAAATGTATATTTTGCAAACTAACTCGAACTATATTGTGGGACACAGAGAAATAAAAACATCATAAAAAAATTCATAATTCAAAATTTTTAGTGAAATTTTGGCTGTTGGACAAGAGAGATATATATTAGAATTTCACTCCATATTCAAGTTGATGACTGGCTGCACACTGTAATCCGCTGATAACCGCAGCGACATTCATTGCTCATTTTTTACCACATTAATAAAATGATGAGGTTTTCGTGATTGATATTTTTGTAAGAAATATACTGCTCTAATGCGAGATTCTTTGCGTCATTTCTAAGGCATTCACACGTAAGGTTTTTATGTGTGGTTGTGCTTTTTTTTGCGGAATATTGGAGGATAACGTTGAAATAGACGACACCGGCGGGCAACAGGGTTGGAAGAATAATGCGACGGACAAAAGTTTTCTATTTAAACCTCGTCGTGTTCTTACTTCCTATGTCTAACGTAAATGTTCGCAACCCTACATTTGTAAGGTGCTCCTTTTATTACAGCTTTGTCAACTATAACTTTAATTTAGTTATCTGTAAGCGATTGTAATCGAGCAGTAAGAGATCATCACTACATCCGATCTGTGGGTCGACACCGCCCTAGGTAAACGAAGCCTTGCATCTCTTCGGGGTTGACATTGTGGTATCAGATTTGTCCTTGAGCATCCTTAATTTTGTCGGATAACCACCGCAAATCATTCTGTGAGCCACATACGAAATCGTATTCGTAAATCTGAAGTAATACTGAATACGAACCGAACGTGGCATCGTACTTTAAAGGAGTGATCAATTCCGAACATTTGCATTTTATTTATTCATTTATTTGTTCATTTACCTATCATTTATTAATCTACCATGGTCAAAAGGATTTGGGGCAATTGTAACCTTGAAATCGTGAATATTGCATTATATTAGTTTAGATATAGCACTATATTAGATTATATTAGAGGAACGTATAAATCAACGACGGGTGCAATGTACACAAACTTCTTGTTTCAGGAAGAAGAAAGTTGGTTTTCGGTAGTTCACAGTACGGTTGCGACGGTAGTCTCTAGCCTCCTCAATTCTAATAATTAAAAGATTTATGTTAGCCGATATTTTTAGAATATACTATTTCGATTTGTGCAAGATCATTTCTGCTTTAGTTCACAGATCTCAACTATCCTACCAGAAATTCTCGCTGACGGCGGGAAGCCCTCTACAAGTCCCTTTATTTCCCTTTAGAAGTACGCGTAAGGTGAGATAACCTGTAGATGATCATAACTTTGGATAAGAGATCACAGCCTTCTCAAAGTGTTGCATTAGATACTGCAAAGATTTTTTTTGATGAAAATGGAACATTATTTTGTTATTTTTTAAGAGGAAAAGATCACGAAAAGATTAACTGACAAGACTTGTAGAACGTAACGAAACTTGTGCCTCCCCGACAGTATCTTTGTTTTCACATGGAGACCCGTGAACTCCGCGTGTGAGTGGAAAGCATGAGACCCGTGGAAATGCGACACTGCTGTGAAGCCGAGGCCATGAAAGCTTTTGCATGCGATACGAGAGCATTTTCCCCTCATCCAATTAACAGTGGGGAAACTTTCAGGGAAACACTTCAGCGTCGACGTTGATGGGTTATAGCGATGGTCACTATACTGAAAGCCATTGTGGTTGTAGGACGGAAGCAAGAATCCAGATTTCAACATATGAATGTTCGTAATTCTTGACTGCATCCTAGGTTACACAACGGAATGACCTCACACAATGTGAGGTGGAACACGAATGAGCGGTTAAGAAAAGAATCAAGCTAATGGATAAGGAATACCTTGTGTACTTTTGAGAATTTATCATTGTCGTCCTGCACTTGCAGCCATTTGTCCCCTGATGCTCAGAGCGCACCACTTTAGTTAATTATAGTATCACTAGCTCGACGGTGTGCTTTGTAATAAAGCTTTCTCACAGAAGAAGTTCAGAATTGCGATTGATTCCGGAAGAGTCGTTGCGTTCCGCTCTTAGTACGAAATCGGACAATTTGAAAGGACTTATTTATTTTCTGCTTCAGATTTCTGCCCTTAGCGTTACATCACTGCATTACTTCTTGTTAATTCGAAAGTATTCGCTTGACATCACCAGAACTTCTTTGAAGGCGTGCAGTTCAAAAGTTACTGCAGCCAGATCATCTGTGCAGGTCAGATCTTTACTAATGGATCTAGTGTGCGTACTTCCAATAACTAGAATGGAATAATTGTCTACGTATAATTCACAAGGATAACTGGAAATTTTCTGGTCATAAAACCCCATGACCTTATGGATGAATGATGCTGAAACCCCCTTACTTGTAGCTGCTTCTTCATTCTTGTTGTTGCGTAGAAAGAACAACAACAAGATGAAAACCCATAGTGATACCATTTGAGTCCGTCCGAGACAAGACGTTTTTTTCGAGCTGTAAGGAAGTCGATCCGGAAAATCATTAGGGCTCGGTTGCATGTTTTACATTCAACCTTATTTGGAGTTGGTGCCCCTCAAATTCATTCGTTTCATCGTTCGTGAAGATTAGATATGTTTCTATATTCCATGTTTTCTCTAAAAGAAAAATTCTTATATATATATATATATATATATATATATATTTACCTCTGCCAATTTCGTGGCAATGCAGGAGGTCTGAGATAAAGTAATGGAGAAAACTGGAGCGAGCACTTGTAATGGAGACCTTTCAACGCTGAATGCATATTGCGTTTGCTAAGGAATATTAATTTGCTTAGCAAACACTGCCTGCGGGAAAAAATATGGAGATCGTGTTGGAATTTGCTGACGACATGCAAATTCAACAGACATTTACAAACTTCCTATTCCAATAAGGTTACGTTTGTGTCATCTGTTGATTGCAGGAGTATTTCTAGCGCTTTATAGCGTTTTTCTTTCTTTGCCTTGTAGTTCTTTTTATTATTATTGAATTCTTTAATGTGATTTTTCCGAGTAGTGCGTAATCTGAAGCAGATTTTCGTTCATCCAAGAGAGGGAATCCTCATCTAGTGGCGACGTCTCCGGAACCAATAACTATGGAAATGCGCTAATGTTTAGTATGTGGAATCGAATTCCAGGATAGCAATGCAACGTATCGATTCGTTATGGCTGCTCTGAAAAAGGGGCGGAGGAGGAGTAATCCCGTCAGATACACTTGGTTCCAGATAACGAGTGTTGTGAGTTGGTCGCCACGCTTATCTCGTATTGCCGGACCGCTAAAAAAAGGATAAGCATTTGGTTTCTCAGGTCTCTTTCTTTTTGCTGCTCTCTTTATTCGTTGTAAAATCCGGGGAAGATGGTCTATCAGGGATTCTCTCCGCAATCTTCCTATTTACTTCCAAGCCTTTGACATTTAAACTTGCGTACGTAACAAAATCCGTGCTACTGGCTCCACCTGTGTATTCACTAAAGCAGAACGTTGACTTTTTTGACCTTTTCTTCAACAACTACCGTAGCTTTTCTTATTCAGTCGGTTATTCGAGTTCCTAGAAGAGCATCCATGTACTTTATCCGCGTGTTCCACAGTGGTTTCGCTCTTTTATCGTTTTTGGCAAAGGACATTTCTCAATTCTGATGGCGTATCGTTCACTCCACTAGAAATGCTTCATGGAGTTTTTAGTTTTAATGCATGTTTTCCAGATGTAGGTTTTAAATGTTGGTGTTTGGTGTTAGGAGTTTTAGATACTTTCTCCAGTTTTTCCCTGCTGAAGGTTTTGAGCTTTAGCGAAGTCGTATTCTTATCCTCCAGCGGAGGATGCTGCACTCTTAAGTCGTGGTCTCAGGATATGTACTATTTGCAGCCTTTTGTGTTATTATTACCTTTTTGAACTGTTCCGCTTAAATAAACATACAAGAAAAACTACTGCAGTATATTTTCCGCTATATTTCCGCTCTCTCCATCCCTTTTATCTCTCACCTACCTTAAAAAAACTGATTTATGGCTTGACGGGAAACCTGCAAGACATTTTCCATGGATATGTCGCTAACAGTCTTTGTATGGAACAAAAATTAGAATTTTATGATATTAAAACAAAAATCGCTTAGTTTCAGTCTGATGTATAAATCTCGTACGAAAATAAAGTAGTAATTGTAGACTCTTTCCGTTTTCTCAGTAGATAGAGGAAACAACAAACAGCAAAAAAGAAAGAAAACAAGAAACAAAGTAATTAATGAACAAAAAATTATTGAACCAAGTAAAAAGCGCTTAATCATTTCAAGCAATCATTTTGGAATGTGCGAACTCGTTCTACGTATGAGGTTTATGAACCCTTAATAAGCCTATACAGTGATCTGCAAACCGATGCATCCAGTGGTTTTCTCTTCATTAAAAAATCTCGTGCCATTTCGCAAACCTCAAAGAGGGCTGGTTGCTGAAGCAATGGCCGTGCACTCGCAGCAGAACCTTCTGTCGCTGCCTTACGTCAGTTCTGCTGGGTATGTAAAGAACTGAAAGTTAACTATTCAGTTAAACGGGGTTTTGTGGGTCCCCATTTTCCACTTGGCGAAGAGGTGTTTTTCTGGAAGGTAATCCCCAACAAAAACGGAAATTGGCAGTGTTTTCCCCAAGACAATTCCTTTCGATCGCATGTCTTGGCTCTAGCTGAACTATCAATCACTTGGACTTCTTAATTGCTGGAAATTACACCAACTAGTAATTATGAAGAACAAACGTTCTTAAAAAAGAAAAGAATAAAACTCTAAGGTCTATGCTCTTCTATGGACGATGATTAAACACCTCCAACAGACCACATCATCATATTTTTAGCGCTACGTCATTGCCGATTTAGTCGCTTAACTAACGGTGTCCTTTGCAGTTTTTCGCAACATTCATCATTTTCTCAAAACGATCCCGTGCTATAAAAGTTGTCGTATCGAAAAAATTTGTAACGGAAAAGTAAGCAACGCTTCGGCAAAATTTGTCCAATGGTACCATAACGCAATATTTCGCAATATTTAATATGATAGCAATATTTCTTTAAGTTTTCTTCTTGAAAAACTAGAAAATGTGAAAGGAAGGTCCACTGCAGTTTTCACTTTTGTAGTTCTAATTTGTCGGTCCTGCGCATCTAAGTTCATATGTTACCTTAATATAAGAAAATCGCTATGCGTTTTCTTTTCCTGCGTGCTAATCTTCTCTATTCTATTTTAGGCCTATATTTTCATGCTTCGTTCCCTAAAATATTTCTCCAACCACACAAAATACGGAGATCAATGGAAAAACTGTCAACAAGAAAAGCAGATTTCTTTTTTGGAATCTCTTACAAGTGAATTCTACAATAGTAAATTGCGAGGTTACTGCCAAGATGATGCTGTAATGTATTAAAGCAAATTTTTTGAAGAAAAAATACAAGTGCACAAGCTAGGATCTTTTGAAGGCATTTCCGTCAACATATGAAAAACGGTGTTTTTTTGTGGGAGTACTTACAGCACAAAAGAAAAGCAACTAACTTCGCTTTTGTATTATTTCACCGCTGTGTAATTATTTACTGCTACATATGTATTATATGTTATATTATAACAGTTATTACTACTATAGTATAAGAACAAGTTCTATTCTTGTATCACCATTTTTTCACCTGTGTGCGTCCTCTGCCGTTCCACCTTGTCACAATTTGTCTTCTTCGCTGCTCTACTGGATAACATCCAGGCAGCTCGGTCTAAACAGGAATGTAGAACAAAATTCTTCCAGATGGTCCTTATGTAAAAACACGTATTAAGGTAATTTTATTGTGGCGCAGATTTGAATAGAATTGTTGTGATGTAGTAGAAACGTGATCATATTTCAAGATTGTAGTGGAAGCGTCGTGCGAAGACTTCTTTTACCGATATATGAGCTGCTCTATCATTGAAACTCAAACCCAGCAAACGTATCGTGGCATGACTTCAGCGTTTCGCCCCAAACTGCATTTATAACTTCGCTTTGGGGAAACACACCCACCGTCGGTACCCGCACTATTGATCTTGTCATCTCAAAGCATGCATCCTTGCTCATTTCGCTATTTAGACGCCTCATTTGGCAGAGAAGTGCTCGGCAGCCGCCGGCCGCTTTC
This sequence comes from Necator americanus, assembly GCF_031761385.1. Classification (NCBI taxonomy): domain Eukaryota; kingdom Metazoa; phylum Nematoda; class Chromadorea; order Rhabditida; family Ancylostomatidae; genus Necator; species Necator americanus. The sequence continues at coordinate 15,306,050 of NC_087375.1, forward strand.
GCTTTTTTCGAACTGTTGGTTAAGAAGTTGGTCATTTCCTTGCAAAAGGTATGAGGAACGATAAGAACAACAACAACACTTCCAATGATCTGGTTTTTCTTGAGCACCTGATTTAATTAATATGAACTTTTTCCGCTCTTTCTTGTTTTTCGTTATTAACACTGGAGTCAGAACTCTTTTAACTCACTTTATGTATTCCAATTTTGTCAGAGAAGAATCACCTTAGTATAAGGTATGAACAGGGACATTCTTCACTCATCTCTCTACATTCCTATTTTTGTTTATTCATCTTTTTTTTCACGTCTCACCGCGATTCTGAATGGACTGCTGGTTTTCTGTTTCGAAAATTTAACTCCTCATCGCTCCCACCGCTTTGTTTGGTGCGCTCCACTGACTCGAGCAGCTAATTGTGACCTCAACTACTGGAGTCTTTTTCTTCCCACCTCAAGTTTATTCGATATGCTCTTTGAAGCATGCTTATCTTATTCCAAATCTGCAAAAACGTTCCCTGGTGACTGCCTAATCAGTTAATGAGGATATATCGACCTAATGTCTCCTAAGGAGGAAAAAAACAACCAAATGAGAAGCTTTAATTACCATTGAATTGTTCAGTTACCGTATTCTGTTCTTCTTTCTTGTCCTCTTTAACGCAACTAAAAGTGATATTAGATGTGATTTGAGATGTCTAGAGCGTCTAGAAAAATCATCAATAATTCACCCGAACTGTCAACTAAATGTTCGTTCATTTTCTTTATTTCATTTCTCTTTCACTCACAAGCTTTGCAAGACAGCGATCTTCCCTGAAAGAAAACAAGAAAATTCCCGAAAAGTATGGCAAACATTCATCATTTGCCTTCTCTTTGTGAGCACCATGATGTAGAATAACAATCAAATTGCTAAATAATAAGGATCTGAAAGTCTCAGAGGTGATTTCATGGTGCTCTAGATCTCTTCGTGGTCAGATCATCTTTCGCTCTGAGTGCACCATGTTTACAGTACCGTCCTGAATTGTGACATCGCCGATGTCCATAATTGTGACGTCACCGAGATGATCTGTTACTTTCTTGAACTCTAATCTGTTCCTTAGTTTTTTGCGACATTGGAAATTCCAATGTTTCAGAATTTCCGAAAATATCTGGTGAAGGGCTTGGCAATTACTAGTTGGAACTTCGAATTCCGCTCAGTTTTTGAAGCTATTTTCGTCGTGATTAGTGACCCTGCATTTTCTCCTGAATTCACTTCGTTTTTTTGCGACAGCTCTTCAATGAACTATGTACGTCTTGTGGTTTGTTGCCTTTTGGACACGAACATCATTTTACTACTTCCAAGCGGTGACAAATTGCTAGCAGTTGCTAGCGGGAGTGCATTTTTTGTTCACCTTCTCAAAGACAGTATGTTGCACATTTTTTTGGGCACATATTTTGTTTAGTTCAGCGTTGATTGTTTACATACGGCTTCGCATAGAAGGATACAATAATTGCTACATTTCGAGAATTGGATGTGGCCCAGAAGACAGGCGGGCAATTCGTGAATCTCTCTTGTTTTCTTGGTCGAGGGACTCAAACTAAGCAACGAATTTTACCTGGCAGACTATTTGCCTTTGGTTGCTATACACTGGAGTTTAGCACAGTGAGGAGTTACTGAGTAGGTTATGGTGAATTGTTCACTTAATGGCCATTCCTTCTCTGAACAAGCAAACTTTGGAATAACATCACACACTAAATTAATTCACGTTGATGGCAAAAGACGAGCAGCTGAGAATTGAAAAAGAGAGAAACGGTATAATCCAGTATGTGGGCAATTTTCCTCTCAACATTGCTGGCAATATCGTAATTTGGCGCAATTTGGTAAACCTTCGCCTTCCAATAAAATATCCGAAATACCATAAATATGTCATATATTGCTCAGAACAGTCTTAAATAAACTATACTTCATATACCTGCGGGAATTTGTTAGCCGTATTCCTAACAAGATAGAGCAGGCACGGAAGAGAGTGCAAGGGCAAAAAGGGGACCGAGGGTGTGTTAGCTGGAAGGCACAGTCCTCGTTATTGAGTATGAGGCAGAAAAATGGAAATGGGTCGAGAGATGGCTGGAAAGGCTTCTGATATCACAGCATCCAAAATCTTTTTTTCTTCAAGCATTTCAAATTACGCTTCAAAACGTGGGGTAACCTGTGAATGTGGTTGAGGGATGTCCCGTTCACAGTTTTTCTTGAAATAACTGGGGCCCTGTTTTAATAAACAATACATCCGTAGCGGTAAGGATAGTACCCGGTATACGCACGCATACCTTCTGAATTTAGAAAAAAGTTAGAAGTTAGAAATCACTCCAATAGCTGCCTTATTCATTTCCTTCGATGATAGGGATGTATCCACTGCTACAAAGTTTGAAGAAACATAATTGGTCTTACAATACGTGACCCATCTCTTAGCCTTCACGGCCTTCGTAATGAGAAGGTCACGGGGCTGAGGCAGGTTCTTGGTCTCCCGCTTTGAGCATGGCTCTGGTGGCAGAACACTTGAAGAAGATATTGGAAACCGGATCGTCTTCCAAGAAATATGAAAAATGTAGGAATTCAGTACAGATTCTTTTGGAATTCCGTACATCTCACTGGAATTGGCATTGTAAGAAATTAGAGGCTACTGAGATGAATGAACACGGAGTACCGCGAGGAAACCATTCTTGCCGTTATTTTATCCATAAATTACCGTGTCCAGTCCAATCGTGCTGAAAAATTTCTCAATTGTAATGATAGGTCTTCGGGTCTTATTTTTCTTCTTTTCTTCTCCCCTAAATTCCAATAACTCTTTCGTGATTTCGAACTCTTCCGATGGGAATGTTAATGATGTCCGAGGAAGAATGTTAACGATGCAGTTTTAAGAAGCTAAAACGAGTGCGCTAATCTCCCTGTTGACGAAAAACCTCGCCGCGTTGTTGTGGTAAAGTGTTGTGATGTGAGTCCATTTGCAAAATCTTATTGTTGTCCAACACAAAAGCTGTTGCTGCCTTTGTTGATATGACGTTGTCGGCATTCCATTCATATTCTATCTTATTGATATCCTTGATTTTACTTCCGGATAAGAAGAATCGTTTGTTCTTTTTTCCAGCATGTCGCTCTCAAAGAAAAAAGAAGATGAGAAGGAGAAAAAATTTCTCGGTCGACTTTCATACAAATTGGATTACGATTTCGATAAAAATGCGGTCAGTGTACCTTGAGTTCTTTGTTTCAGTCTTCTTTTCCATGAATTGCACTCGTTGTGCGTTATCGAGGAGGTGTTACATTTCTGACAATTTGTTGTGCAATCCACCTGGCCTCTTCATATTTGGGCACTAACATTGGACAGATCTGCATCTAACCTCCCTTTCCCCACCAATCCCAAGAAAAAAGGGAGAAATTTCCTTCGCAGATTAACTTGGTTTGAGATTCTATGGAGTGAGGTAAGATACGTGGATTTTTTCATTCATTGTTCCAGGAGATCCTTCTGGTAATCTATAAGAAATTGATTTGATCGCTTGTTCCTTTTGCTTGCGTCTAAGGCTCTGTTTTGGGGATATCCTTCCATTTGCGTTCTCATTTGTTTCTTATTTTTACTTTGGTTTGTTTTTCCCAATTTCGACACACAACAACTGAAAAATGTGGGAGTTAACTCGAACCTTTTTCTTTAAATCCATAACAATTGATTTTTATTAGAATTTTACCACACTAAAAAAAGTTAATGTTAAAACCTTTTGATTTAAATGTTCCAAACAATCTAAGTTGTACTTTTTCCAATTTTCTCCTGAATTATGGCTCACGGTTTTGTGCAATTTCTCGAATACCCAGAAATAGTGATTTAATGACTTAAATCTACAGTCAGGTCAGAATCATCTGAGCTGTGTGCTGCGCTCTGTTGTTCAGCAAATTGGAGGATTTCACCGTGGAACACTTATTTTTCTTTCATTTTTGCACTAAAACTAACTTAAAGCGAGAACGCCGCAAATGTTCGACAACGGAATTGAGGGCGCACATCAGTTGGTTTTGAACCACTAAATCGATTTTCAACTGCTTCATATTTCCTTGAAATGCAATAAAAATAAACGTTTATGAAGAAACCCTACCCAGTCTCCCGCTGCAGAACAGAAATTCCTGGCGACTATTCGGACCTTGCACGCTGCAGATGGTCACTCAATTCCTACTCAAGTAATTCTCATGCTTTCCATGTATTCTAAAGAATTCGAACTACTTTCTTAAACGTGTCTCCAAATTGACGTGGCAAGGAAACCCAAAGGAAAATTTAGAGTTCGTGTCGCAGATTACAGAAATGAGCGTGGCTCTCGCTCGTCATCTCCTAATCGCCATAAAAACGGCGTGAAAGACAGCATTCTTTCCTACGAAATCAGTTGCAACGTGCCACCGCTGTGCAAGCGCCACAAACAAGCGACTGAGGATTATTGGGGTCTCCTCACCAGCCTATTGAAGGAAAACCAATGAATAGGCTGCTAATGGGACCTAACCGTGCACGAGCGTGCGCGTTTCAATGTACCTCGTAATAACTGAAGCGGTTCCTGAGCCGTGTTTTTTTTGGACGGCTAGGTTAAATTGAGTATCGCTACGTTCGTTTCCGAAAAACAGCAACCGGAGCTCTGCGTTTTCCAAAGGGGTTCCGTGCCACGTCAATCCCACTTCCTTCAAACAGGACCGAAAGTGAATTGAATTGAATTTGAAGTACTGAAAAACGACGTCGCGTCCATCACATTCGCCTGCTGTCGCACCAGTGCTATGCAGTGAATCTTCGGGTTATACACGTCGGATTCGATTTACAGCATTTTGTGGTTGCCTGGGCATTTTCCGCAAACCCACCAAAACAGCGTTGTTGCACCATTTCGCCAATGTTCAAGTCAGTAACAGTAATAGGGTTTCGTGAGTGACGTATGTGCTTATGTAACCGATCCCTTACGTCGAGGACCTATCTTATTTGCGTTTGATTCCACAAGCTCTTTTTTTTTACTATGAAAACAATCATTCCACTAGAAAATTGTTGCCAAACGAAATAAAACTAAGCGAACACTAGGAGTTTCTAAGGAGGTGACATAACCACATACCTTGACGAGCCGAATGGCCATCCGCAGCTGGAGAATACTGTAGATGGCTATGGCAAATGTTTTATTACCTGATCGGAACTCTTCTTCTAGAGGATTTATGAATTGATTTCAAAAAAGGGAAGTACAGAGAATTGTGTGACTGTAGGCAGCTCCCTATTTATTTCTAATGACTGAAACTGGGGCTATCTCTTCTTCATCGATGCCGATGTGATGCTTTTCTCACAATTACAATAACTACAGTCAGGTATTGTAGTTGTGAGAATACAAACAGTTGAGGTACGAACTGACGGTAATGGAATTTCGTAAGCAGTTACCATCACCCTCGCTAGCTCTAACTGGACTGCAAAGATGGTGGCGTCCTAGTGGAGCCAGTGACGGTCGCACCGCAGCAGCAACTGCGTAGGCAGTTGCGGCATTTTTCAGTCGCTTGAGCTAGCAGGAAACTGTCATCCGTGTTTTTAAAGATGCAAAGTAGAAACTTTTAGTTCCATTGCATCAACATCAATTTCGTTATCCTTTCAATCTTGTTTATGCAAGGTTTGTAAGGTCATTGCGCTAAGGGTTGTCCTTCAAATGCAGAGCCAATTTTGTTCGTGTCAGTCGAGAACCAAAAACAACTCTTTCTGTGCCAATATTTTGACAGTCACCTGTGCTTGCCATTGAGTTCCTCTGAGACGGAACAATTCGTATACTCTATGCAATCATATATGTATGTGCACAGCAATCCCAACAAAACAAAAACACCATTCCAGTGTTTGTTTTGAGGAGCTGAGCCGGATTTGGAATGTTCATGTGTCCCTGAGGCATGCTTTTATGTTAGGGCTTTTCCGGATGAATAACGAAAAATGAAAGAACGACTGATTGCGGTCTTGTTCGTGCACAATCGCTTGATTAAGCTTCGTTTCGTAGTCTAGAAGTTCGAATTTCTCCTCTCACACATATGCATTGAATCAGGGTCTTGCGTGATTAACGTGGACACTGAATTGTTGGGATTGAAGACCGAAAATAGCTAATGTCATTCATGAGTTGGCTTCTGATAGGTTAGTTAGTGGGGAGAATTGTAGAAGAGAGAAACTAGGCTTAAATGTTAGTTTTGAGCGCATCGAAGACGGAAAAAGGCTACGCACTAAGTCCAGGAATCAGAAGCCAAAAGAAAATAATTAAACGGGATGAGAAAACGAATGTGATGAGGAAAGAAAGCAAACTCTGAAAGATTGCAGAGAGGACGCTCAAAACAACATAAAGTTGGGCTAACGAATTTTAAAATTAAAAAAGTAGTTCGGTCGCCCTTTTTGCACTTTTAATATCACCTCTATGAGAATTACGGCAAGCTTCAATGACTACTGCAATTGCTTTGGCGGAGGCTAAAAACGTCAGCAGCTATGGGGTAAATTTAATGGAATGAGACGAAATACAACAGACCAGTCTAAAAAGCAACTGAGGAACGAAGTTAATGTTGCGCTACTCGGGTGCAACATCCCACAATGATCGATTCTGACGTGTACTTGACTCATTAGCTAGATTTTCTAACGCAAAGATTATAGATAGTGCACAGTTTAAGAAGCTTGCAGAAATTTTTCGTTTAAGGAAGATGGCGTGCCAGGGAAATAAAAGTCTTCGGATTTTGACTTCAATAGTTAATATATACGTATGTTCATATACATCGCCTTCGTGTTTGTGGCCCACGAAAACACTCCCTCAGATTTCTGGAAGTGGTGAAAATTAAGTAATAATAAGTAATAGTAGTAATAAGTGATGTGAATAAAAAATAGCAGCGTCTAGAAATCAGATGACTGATGCTTCACTGCATGTACGGGGGAGAGTATATAGAATTCAGGATGAGTCGCATGGATTCATTTTTGGTGCACGAAAACAAGTTGCGAAGTCAGTGAACTTTCCAGCAATTGCCCATTTTGTGGATGAGAAGCATGAGAAGCGTTCTAGTGACTCAGCATTCGGGTTAGTCGAATCACAAATAAGAGAATAAGAATAAGTCATAAATAAGACTAGAGAAAAAATTTCCAGCAAAAACCTAGGCTTTGCATTTTAAACCCTTTATTTTATATTTATGTAATCTCAGCTATTTACTATAATTCAGGTCGACAGTTACAGCAGCGAAAGTTCTTCAAAATGGTTAATGATTCTAGGACATAAAGCACGGTTTCTTTTTTTAAATTCGAAATGTGTTTTCTATAAACAAATTGATTTTTTAAGATTCGATATATAGGGATGTTTCATTTTCGTTTGTTAGCACATCTTCGGTTTTATAAGAAATGCCACAAAATGTCTGAGTCGTGGAAAAGTGCATTCTGTATCTACAACCCTTTCGTTACACTACAATTCCCTGCAGTTCTCTAAAAACATGTGTTCTGTTCATGCAAAACGGGTAGCAGGACAGCAGATCGTAAAAAGTAATTCCTTTGTTTATCCGGAATGAGAGAATTTCTTTCTGCACCAACCACAAGGATCCTTTTCCAGCTGACAGTTGTCATAGTACAAGCCGAAGAATTGCCTGCAATGGATCTCGGCGGTACCTCAGATCCTTATGTGAAACTGTTTCTTCTTCCCGATAAGAAGAAGAAGTTCCAGACGAAAGTTCAACGGAAGTCCCTCAATCCTGTTTTCAACGAAAGTTTCACATTCAAGGTAAATACGTGATACTTCGCTATTCTCACGACATTTTCTCGTCCAAGTTCTTTTTGATTTCTATGTTTCTTTTGCTTTGATACCTATTTGAATTCAGATACCGTACAATGAAATAGGCGGTCAGACCTTGGTGTTGAATGTTTTCGATTTTGATCGATTTGGAAAACATGACCAGGTTAGCCATAATTTCTGCGAAACACAGGGACGCCGGGTTTTTCTACTTTCTTCGTGTGGTGGATGCAATCGAATTCAAAGAGTTGTTTAAATGGAGGAATACGCGTAACACATGCAATACGAGAACGTGTAGTGTCGTCTCTCAAAAGAGCAGGGAAATATCCGTTTAAAATGGCGGTTAGGCACAGAAGAAAAACCTAGTGATAGATTACTTTGGAAACCCGAAGATTTTGTGCAGATGATATATCACTATTGGGAACGCTCCCAGTTTTTGGAAGGTAAAAATTGAAGATGAAAGCGGAAAGGGAAGTGAGAAGTAAAAAAACAAAGAAAAAATGGGCAGGAAAATGAACAGTTCGAAAGAGTTTGGTTTTAGGGTTGAGCCGTGAGCCCTTTTTTAAGGTGACTTGCGAAATAAGTATTTTTAAAATATTACATACCATTCAAAGGAGAATTTCTTCTTCTACAAGATAAAGGATCAGGTTTTTTCATTATGTTGACTCTTGTTTTTAAGATCATTAGAGTGGAGTGAAGTGTCAAGTGAACAAAACGAAACATTTTCGACACCATCTGTTCTTTTTTGCATTTCGATCGAAACGATAAGCTGAGATAGGTGCTGTGTATAGAGAAAGAGCAGTGCTAGAAAATCTTTTCTTTAGTCCTCGAGCTTCAAAATTGGGGATTTTGACTTCAAAAACGAATCACAGCAGTTCATCCAACTGATCTAGGTTGAGCGGGAACTCTTTTTTTTTGTCCTGACTTCGTTTTCGAAGACAAAACGAAATACAAATTAGTCAATTGCGTACTCTCCGCTGCCGTTGTTCCAATCGTTCGAAACAACTTTCTCTGCTCGATCAATAGTTTTGTCGTGCGTCTAACTAGGTTTTTATGTTTGTATTTGTCTTCTTTCAATGGTTTATGTTGTTTCTCCAAGTATTTTTCATTCTTTTCAAATTTTCCCTGCATTAATCGTTACTTTACGCAGGTCACTAATCTCACGAGTGGCTTCATCGCCTGGACTATCTGCAGAGGGACCGACAGTGTCGAAAATGCTTCTTTTTGTGAATTTGACACTTCATTTTAATGATCTGAAATAGCAAAATCAATGAAACAAGAAAATAAGGACAAAACCTCCCTGTAGAATAAGAGGATTCCCTTACTAATAACTATAAAATTCCAGGAATATATGTTTTCATGCGTGAGGATTTTTCATTTTGAAAAATATTACTTCTCATAAAATATGTACTTGTGTTATTGTCATTACTGCACTCTACTGTGCAGAGGAAATAGGAAATGGATTTATGATACTAATTAATTCCGGCACAAAATCACTGTTGGTATGCGAGTACCACATAACGCTCTTATTTATCGGCTAATCGTTATGGCTGCTTCACTGTATTGCTTTTCCTGGAGGGCTTGCTCAGGGCAAGGATGGAAGAAATGCTTACTGATAAAACTGTCAGATTATTCCTAGCGAATTATGGACCTTGATACCAGTTTCAATTCAATTCTACTTTTTCAAAGAACTATTTATTATGTGCTCTGTGTACCGCTTCACGTTTTTTTTTACTGAAAGTTTATCTCCTTGCTGATAAAGATAAAAGGATAGCGTTTCTGGAGTTAGTCAATCCTCTTAGGATGTGCCCCCACGTTCACTTCAATTCAGAATCGTTTGAGGTTAACGAACGTGAAACTGGCCTATACAGTGGCCTGCGGGGGCTGGTCCATGTGTCAAGTCAGTGTTTTTATCCTCTCAGACAAGTCTGGTACCAATTTATCGACCCCGGAAGGATGAAAGGTTTGGTGGTCACTAGGGCGGATTCGAACCTCCGATCGATCGTGCAGGAAGCGAAACCTCTAACCTGTACACTACACCCGCCCTTTCTTGCTGATATGCTTTAATAATTTTTGAGTGGTCTCCTTGAGAACAGAACAAAAGAAAAGCATCAATGAAGTCACTGAATATGTGTATTTTTAGCCCCAGAATAGGAGCTGTGTAAAGATTGTTATTCATTACATTCATATCTGTAATATTAATTCTAGTATTCTAATTAATTCATACTCTGCTGGGGGTGTAGGGCAGCGATAGGCGTCGGAAACAGCAGAGGGACACGTTCGTTAACTTCAAACAGTAGGTGCGTCCTAAAAGGATTGAACAGCGCGTAGCACTTTAACCGTTCTTTCATGGGTTGAGAAACATGAAGTTCTGAATTTTCGAAGACTGACACATTGTTTTGCTCCAGTTAATTTGAACTTCCTCATATTTGAAACATTCTTCTGACGTAAGCGGAGTCGCCGCATTTGAAATGCGGCACATCCATCATAGACACCATATTTGTTCCCTTGATTTCCCCTTACTACAAATTGCAGCGACGGAATATATAGCAAAGGAGATGCAGCAGTTCAATGAAATAGAATAAAAAATTGAAAAAACTGCGGAATTAGTTCTCATACATTACAGTTTTCTTCGCTATGTTTCGAATATTTGTTTCAGATTGGTCAGGTCTCGATCCCCCTCGGCAAAATTGATCTTGCTGCGACTATCGAGAAAACAGTAAATATTGAAAGCCCACCGGTACGTTTTCTTTGACATCATTTTTCTTTCGTAATCGACTCAGTTCCAGACGCTTAAATCGCTACGCAACTTTTCAGGAGAACCGTCTTGGCGAAGTTTGCTTGGCGTTACGTTACGTTCCGAATAAGAACAAACTTTCTGTTGTCGTTATGGAGTGCAAAAATTTGAAGAAAATGGACGTTTTAGGTTTATCAGGTAAATTTTAAATGGTTAACCAAGTCAATAATTAAAGACTAAAGTCAGTAATTAAATAATTCCCAAATTTATAGTGAAGATGTGACTTCGCGTTTCAACTGAGCAACTCGCACTTTTCACATGACCGGTTTTGCACCGTTTTTTTGTTCTACCAGTTTTCTGGCTGAACATGTTCGGCAAAAAAATGAAATCTAGAGGCTGCATATTGCGTTACTGAGGATGTTGGGATCCCTCCGTGAATATGTGGGTTTAGGGTGCAGTTCACGTTCGTGTTTGAGCGCAGTCACGATCAATTCCCCGCACAGATCCAGAAGATCATATGTTTAGCATCTTTTTTGTTTCCCTCCCCTCAATCCTCTACACGTCTGTCGCATTGTACAGGTGCCTAAGGTACATTAATACGGTTGCGGAAATTGGACGACGGAGTTGTCCGCGTTCCATCGCGTAATAAGTTGCACTGTAAGCAGGATGGCATCACGGGAGAGTGTTTCACATAATCCTTGATTACTAGTGCGCATTCCTTGATTACTAGAATGCGGTGTCAGCGTAGTTGGGAAACGTATTTCATGATACGTTCGTGATAGTGATGTATTTCGTGATACGTTTGCCTTGAGTTACTGTATATTATTAAAATGCCTGTCGTGACCATCACTTTTTGTTAGCGATAGGGCATTACAATGGGAACGCTCTCAATGTCTCCATTTCTCAGCAGCTGCTTTTGTTTGATGAATGAATGGGAGCGAAATAAGAGGGAACTATGATGAACTCTTGTCCCTCTAGTTTTGCGTCACATTACGTACGCTTTGGATATGGGGATTAATCGAAACGTTTACATTACGTACGCTAAGTGGAACACTTCTCAAAGCGTCTCTTCTGTGATATGTAATCGGACAGTGGCGTTCCTCCTATCCGACGACAACTACGCTGCGCTGAATTCATGGAGCGGCGGTGCCTACTTTCGCTAAGGCGGCGCGTTAGCCTGGGTGAACACGTCTATACCGACTGGAATAAGCAGTTATTGTTCCTTGGGAACTCTATTGAGGAGATTTGTATTAAAAAAATCTGGCAACTGTCAATTATTGGTATCGAAAAACGAAAACGTATAGAAACGTGTTGTTTGTTCTTCGTTGCGTCTGTTCGCATGGATGCATTGATATATGGATTCTACTGATATTGACCTGACGCAGTAGACACTTCTCAACCGAGATTACGACGATTACAAATGTGATAATCATTTCGAGGGGTAATTCTGATTCCACCGATTCATCAACATTTACTAAGTTTTATTCTAAGCTTAATGAGGCTTCCCCAACTGGAGATTCAGCAGCTGTTTACGAGTATGATGATCATTTCAAAGGAGTTCACAGCCGACTTTATCGATATATTGATCTAAATCCACACCGCGTAAACATCGGTTTCGTCGTGCCCAGGCAATACAAGATGGCTCCACAGCAAAACGACTATATATAACACGATGTAAACAGTAACACAAAAATCAGCACACGATACGAAGGCCAGTTAAGGGCATCACCCCACGAATCTGAGGTGGTATGGATTTCAGGTGGAGTATTCGTATGTGGGATCGTAGATTGAGAAGAGGGGGTGATTCCGTCCATTTCTTCCTAATTGCCGTAAAAAAACGGCCCGGAAGATACGGGCTCCGAGCGTTGCGGCGCGCTATTTTCTACAAGGAGTTCGACTGGAGCGCGCCAGCCTTGTGCGGCGCCGAATCTTCCGGACCGTTTTTTACGGCAATTAGGAAGAAATGAACGGAATCATCCCCTTCTCCATAATCTACTTTCCCTTATAAGAATACTCCACTTGAAATCTGCACCACCTCAGATTCGTGGGGTGATGCCTTTAAATGGTTACATAGTACCTTGCATGCGGCTGGGGTCTCTAGATGTTATAGATCGGATAATAGGATTAGAAAACAATCCTATTATAAATGCAAGGAAACTTTTGTTGTCGTAGCTGTTTAGAAAGGAAAATCTAGAAATCCCTGAACTTTCTTCCTCCTCACGATATGCAAAATTTAGCAGTGCTGTGCCTCCTTAGAAAGAACTAGAAGGGAATCAAAATAACGTTTATGAAGGAGGGTTCTGAGTTTGCTAGCGTTCTATAGTCTTCGTTGCTGGCCAAAACTTTCTATGGAGGGGTTTCCTGCCATGCTCACATAGTAACATATAGGAACTGAACTATTTGGAGATGAATAGAGTTCGAGCAATGCTTCGAATAGTTTTTCATACGTTGTACTGTAACTTGTTCTCAAAGCGCGACCCACACTGATTATTTGTGACTATACACGGAAGTTGTTGGTTTGATCTGATATCGGAAGTTTAGCACTTTATTTTATGCCCACCAAAAGCATTCAGTTCCACCATTCAGATCCATACGTGAAGATCTACTTGATGTTACAAAACAAACGGCTTGAAAAGAAGAAGACTACTATCAAAATGAAGACTTTAAATCCATACTACAACGAATCGTTTAGTTTCGACGTAACACCAGAGAAAATGCAGGTAATCGAGAACTGTTCAGAGATGGTTCTTTTTCTTGGAGGCCACGTCAATTTTGATTCAGAGGGTCCATCTTCACGTCACCGTGTCCGATTATGACAGAGTTGGTTCGAACGAAAGAATAGGACAGGTAAGCAATTTTCACCGCTCAATAATATTTACTATGATGTTTTGAAGTTCCTTCTCATCATAGAAGTAGTGCATAGATGTGGCTTAACGTATCTGGAAGGCTGAATTTGATGCACACTCGACTGCGACAAAGTTGACGGAAGAAATTTGTTTGTGTGTGTATGCAAGAAGGCCAGAAAAAGCCTGCGTTGCGACATGCGCGTCCCACTCACGCGCTTTAACATATTTGGCGCGTTAAAAAACAAATTATAATAGAAAATCCTAGCAGCAAGAGAACGAAAAGTTTGCGGCGATCTGGAAGAGCAAGAAAGAGCAAGAAAAATACCACTCACAAGAAATTTTTGGGTCATTGTGACGCTAGGCGGCATGTGACCCATACCCTCAAGTACCGCTGTTTGAATGAATTTTTTTTTTATTTCTCTACCTTTCTTTTGCTGAGTTCTTTCCGAGGACTACGACATATAGTTTGATGTCAGGCGAAAGTTATATGAATACATATGCATACATTTGTAAGCATATATGAAAGGGCATATAAGCGTATGCCCTTTCATATATGCTCTGCTTCTCTTCAGCATTGCTCTTTCTTCTTTTTATGACACTTGCCCCTGAGGTAATAGCCACGAAACATGTTTTCTACAATGATGATGTTATTTATGTCTGAAGCGAACATATCCAATTTCTTTGACTGCTTCTTAGGCCTGCGAATGCGTGTTACGTACTTCTGGAGCACCTCAAGATTGATCTTTCCCAGTTCACTTCTAAAATCTGCTTCTAATTTATGGTAAGATAAACCTGAGATAGTCGTGTTGGTGCAAAGCAACCGAAATATTATTAATTTATTCGTGTATTCAAATATTAGCTGTTCATCCATGCATTCAAATATCCCGACAAACCAAAACAAGCAGAACTATAAGATCTGATGGATTTTTTAAAAATTCAAACTGATTACAACGTTTTGCATCAATAATTTCTGCAAGAAAAAGTTAGTGAGAATCACGATATGTGGTGCACATGAGGGACCTACATACGCTTCACAGCTCTGCAGGTCTAAGAGCAGATAGTTTTTTTAAAGGTATTTTAGGTGGTCGAAATGCTATTTTTTCGAGAGTAGTTTTAAACTTCTGGAAGCTAGACTGCGAACTCATGGAATTAAATTAGCAGTGCATAGTGTATAGCTCAAAATGGATCGCGATTAGGGACTAAACCGCCCGGTCAACATTTGCAAAAACGTTGCAAAATCACCACTAATCTGACTCCCGTTCATTTGTGAACATGAGATTTTTTTATTACGCGTCGTCCGCGCATGTCGTTACCATCAGCACTTGCCGAAGATTTTGTTCTTATCAAAATAGAAAAAAAATGTCGTGAAGGCCTGTCTCAACGACTCCACGTTACTTTCAATTATCAAAAACTTCAATCACACCAAGATCTGAAACATGGAAATTATAGCAGCAATTTCTCCCCCGAAAAGATCTATTTTCATCAAATTTCATCCTTGTTGGTTGTTAATGAATTAGACTGTTCAACATTGCTTTTTCGGAAGAATTTTCGTGGTCTTTGTTGATCAGAAAACTAAACTTCCAGGTGATCATCGGAGCAAACGCCTCTGGAGTTGCGTTGAAGCAGTGGACGGACATGCTGGCCACGCCAAGGAGATCGGTCGCCCAATGGCACACTCTGATGCCGTTCAACGACGATTAGGCTCGGAGAGGAGTCGGTCGACGCTACGCTTCTACTCCTTGTCAAGCAACCTCTTCATCTGCCACATTCACTCTCTGTTTTCTTTTGCCTACGATGCATTCCTGTGCCAGGCATGGTATTTCCTGACTTCCTTCCACCACTATCTCATATGACGCCCTTTGTCCGTAGGCATAATCATTGAACATATATTTACGATTCTCTGGGTCGATCTTCGTGAGCGTTCTCTCAGCACAGCGGGGCTCACGGAGAAATATCAGTGCTTCCTTGTGATCAACTTGTAATTATCTTTTTCTCGGCTACTGTTTGTTCTTTCCGTTGCATTCTATTTAGCAGCACATAGCATGTTCTATTGCATTTGTGATCATGGTTTTTGCTGGGGAAAGATGATCAAAAGTTTTTTTTTTACCAGGAATTCCTGTTTCTTTCATTCATTCGAGGAATTAAGACCGTATCGGTTATACATTCATGCAAAATACGCAGTTTTTCAAGTAAATAATAGAGCACATATCGAAACGGAATGGAAAAGAAGCGAAATTCGTGAAGCTACAACATGTAGAAAATGTACTTAATTTTCGACTAGTTTTTTCATGAACAGAGTAATTTAACTTTTTACATGTTCTTCGTATAATCGCCTGCTATTGTATACTCAAGAAAAAAACAAAATAAAGAGGTTAATGGAAAACTGATAAAAGAAAATGCAGAAGCAAACGAAGAAAAAAAGACGAGTTTGAGAAACTATGTTTTCTCCTATTAACGACCATTTCGTTCGCAAGCAGCAATCAACTATGTATAGATGTATAAAAAGTGTGAAAATGTGAAACAAGGTACAAAACTCGAGCTTCATATTCACTCATTTCATTCATTCAGTTTCATTAAAAGTGCAATATCGGAGGGTCACTTTCAAAAAAATTATTTAAAAAAAGATGAACTGAACCACACGATGTAGATGTTTATAATTTCCGCTTAAAAAAACGAAATGATAGAAAAGAGTTATTAAAAATAACTGCAGCTCAGGGGTCTTACTATTGGGTTTATGATAATAAAAGAAGAAAAAAAAAATAAATTAAAAAAAGAAAAAAGAGGGCCCACATTAAAAATTTAAAAAAAAAAAAATTTTCCTCTACAAGCCTTCTTTTGTTTTTTTTTAAGTCGATTTAATTTTTTTTTGTTAGTGCTCATTGTTGTCAGCTTGGCACTTTATTTTACGGATCTAAAAATTAACAACAACCAAATCAGCATTCAAAAAAATAACGAAAGACGCTCTCTTGAAGAGAACAAAGTGCTCTTGCAAATATCGCGCTACAGAACGTTATCTTTTTTCTGTGGGCATGTTTGAATTTTAAAAATTGCCATTACCTATGCTTCAACCTAATACCTCAGGAGCACTTGGTCTAACAGGCAGACGTAGACCGGTATCCAGAGTGGTTCTACGAAGCTGTATGGATTACAATGTTGGCAGGCCAATGACCATTCTCCTCATCTTTTCCCCTTTCCTTCCCAATTAAGAAATTTCGACTATGATATTGCAATATATGATTTTTCTTTTTCAGTGCGATAATAAAACAATATGATGATAAAATGAATTAATCATGAGTGAGTGAAACCACCAAGTGTTAATTTACCAAACGATGCTTTGACCAGGGTCAAGCGTATAGTTGGGAAAAATCCTTCCTAAAAACGACCCGCCCCCCCTCGCAGACCCTCCCAAAAACGACCCCTCATCTCGTTCCTACCAGTATAGCTGCCCACACAGCAATCAAAATTTGTATATAATAAAAAATTTAAAAAACAAATAAACGCCTAATAAATAAATTAAAACAATACGATGTAATAAACAAATAATAGGTTATTTTAAAAAATAGTAATGCTACAAGTAAAACAAAATACATATTGTAATGCAGCGATATTAATGGAATAAATTATAACTAAAAATTATATATTCATGTTAATTATATGTTCATGTTAATTAAGATGTTAATTATATGTTCGTGACGTGTGCCAGATGGAAGAAGATCAAGAAAAATAAAAGTTTTAAACAATAAACAAAAGTTCGATCCCCGCCGGAACCATTATTTTTGCAAAACGAAAAAACAGCTGGAAAAGAAGAAGAACACCTTCCAAAACAATTTTCACACTATTTCCAACTATTAATAGACAATTTTACCCATCGACAATGGAAATGAACGGATGAGAGTTCGATCCCCGCCGGAATCTAGATTTTTGCAGAATCGAAAAAAAATCACTGTGGAGAACATTTCATCGGTAATTTTTTGAAATTGTATAAGCAGCACTGTTTGCCACATACAAGTGTTATATAGAGGTTATTTTAGCGATTGAAACCAGGTCTTAATTGGAAATTACTGCTGGACAGGTCGGATTTTGTTACCTTGAAATAAACATGAATAACTCACTAACACTCACAAAGAGACATAAGAAGATAAAGCTGGCTGCGTTGAGTGGAGGAAGATTTGGGCTATAAAATGGTTTAAAAATCTTTTGTAGGGACCCTCTGGTTTTTTTGAAACCCAGTTGAGAAAAAGTTGAGAAATTTGGCATTTTTCTCAACTTTTTCTCAACTAGCTTTTTTAGAGACGAAAACTACCTGTAAAAAAGTAAAAGAAAACTATGATAGCAAAAATCTTCCTCTACAACAAACTTTAAACCGAATTCGTTTTTATAAACTATGACCAGAGTTATGGAAATTTGTTTAAAGTAACACAGATTTTGACGCGTTGCCGAAAATCTGAGATTTCGCTCTTTTTCCCGCTGCGAGGATACGGTAGCGCCGTTGAAAAATTCGACTCCATATTTGGATAGTGCATCAAGGAAAACCTTTGAATGCAAATTTTGGCCTCTGTAGGTGTTCTGATTCTCTCAAAAGCTAGTTGAGAAAAACTCGAAAATTTGAGGCAAAAATTGGGATTTTTCTCAACTAGGTTTCAAAAAGACTAGGAAAGCTTGAGCCACCAAACTTTGTAGAAATACAGAAGAAATCTCTCTCTACAGATCGCAACCTGCATTATTGCATAAAATTCACTTTGAGCGTAGATATTCAGAAACTCGTGGAGCCTACTTTGTACTAATTTTAACCCTAATTGCGCCTGTAGATGTCTTTTTTTCGCTCAGTAGCAGCATCAGATTTGCTTTTTCGACTGAAAGTAAGAAGGACTAGGATCACTGTAGGATGAGAAATGTGCTCTCTAAATTCTTTTACGCCAAATGCAAAGATAACACCTTTCCAGGGATTGATCCCTGACCGTCACAATAAGAACAGCGCAGGATCTCGTTGAGCCATCCAATTTTGTTAGATGAGCAGCATCAGCCCTATTTCAACAGAGCGTGTAATGGCCAATTAACAGATATCCTTATCGAAGTCTTTGTAATCGCGCATAAATAAGTCTGCACTACACTTACCAACTTGAGCCAGCGTACTTGCTTTTCATTGCAGCTATGCTTCTACTTTTACTTAGTGCTCTTACACTTCTTTTAGCTTCTGAAGATCTCGTTTGTCATCCGTTCCCGTACAACTGCAGATCTTCAATATATTGAATTGGCTGTGACGAAGAGTGCCAAAGCAGTGTGCAAGCTATAAAGATTGCCTTTTATGGTACTCAATACGAGGTCACCTCTGGTTAGTTTCATTTCTTTCATATAAATTTGTAACAGACAGTTTTGTTGTGTAGACTGTAATTTTGTAATTTTGTTTTGTAGAACTGTAATTTTGTAGTGCTGAGACTTGATGGGTTTGACAAAAAGTCGATTTTTTGAAAGAACAAAAACTTTCAGGTAGTTAATTGCATTTAAAATAATGGGTTTCCTATTTTATCACATCACAACATTATCACTTTATTTATTATGCATCACATTTATTCAAGATTTCAATTGTTTTGGTTTGGTCCACTGAAGTGACTCCGACGTCATCAAGCATCAGTTAGAGCAGCAAAAAATGCTAAGTCGTCCATTTTCAAGATTGGCTCAAAAAGGGCACTAGTTTCATCACCAGAATTATGAAGAATAAATTTTTTAAAAATCATTTTTTGGTTTGTGTACCCTCTTTTTATCCTAACTTTTTATGCTACAATAGTCTTCCTCAACTGCAACCGCGAGTCTTCTTCAATCGTTTATTCGAATATTGAAAAAATTATTTATTCTATATCGTTTATTTCTATATTAAACAGAACTCAAGTACTGAATATGCATCATTGACGTTTTTTCTTCTTTGAGACAACTCTTCCATTTTTTAGTTGCAGATATCCGGACTTGAAAAAAAGCCTTAGAATGCGTTGTGAATATCTTCTGATATGCGATAAAAACATGCCATTTACTGCTGATCATCCTCCAAGTTTCAGTACTACGTCTGAAAAGAAACAGTTTTCACTCCTGTTTTTCTGCTGAATGTCGCATAGCTAAATTACACTTCATTTTGTACACCTTAATATGTGTGTGTTTGAAAACGACAACCCCGTCTTCCTTTCCTCCTTGCTCTTTTCTGATTTTCCGACCCCCTCTTACGACTCCCTCCCTCCCCCCCTGATCCGACACCCTTCTTACGACACCCTTCTTACGACCCCCTGTTGAGAAATTCTCAACACACGCTTGACCCTGACTGTGGCGCCAAAAACAAACGGTGGCACCACTGTTTATCAACTGCAAATTGAGTCCTAGGTGTTGTGTTACAGTACGGCGCAGCTATCAATCAATGACTGTCTGCATTTTGAGAACTGAAGAATTTATTGCAGTTGTTAATTAGTAAGCACACTCTCATTTTCATGAAGTTGCGAACACGTTTTTGATCTTCTTATAAAACTTCCATTTCCGTTCTCTCTCGAAAAAACGTGGTTCTTCTCATTCGTGCTTATCTTCTTCATCAACTTTACTCACGTTTTACAAATTTTCCATGATATATAGTCGTATACATTTCACATGCGTTTGTGTTACGAATCTGTTCCAGTTATGTAGACACATTTGATCTCTAATCCGACAAGGAAACGAAATGTTCAACCACAAAAAGGAGCAAGTAACTGGGCAGAATAATGAGAAACAACATGCGATAAAACAGCATTCTTTCGAGAGAGCATCTTCGGAGATCGCAGACTGCAGAATATGAAGGACACTGCCGTTGTAAGATGTTCGACGCATCGGTGTAGAGTCAAAGAAAATGCACAGCACTCCATTTTTCAAGTGAAATTTTAAACAAAGAGAAAGATGTAGAAATCATTCTGTTGAGCTGTTTTTGAATCAGTCAAAGAATTTAAGAAAGCGTATGTGGAAGGCAATTTGAATTGATAAAGCTCAGATGAGTTAGGAAATCTGAGACATTACTCCAGGAGACCTCCTTCTGGAACAGGGTAGTTTCGCAGCACAACATTTGTGTAGAAATATTGAATTATACTCCCGCCAATTTGTCAAACATTAACGCTGGACGCCCGCGCATAACACATTTGAACAGAGGTGGTATTATAGAATAGTTTGATGTCAGCGCCTTCTGTGTAGATAGATTTAACTCTACGACTCAACTACTCTGTTTTTGAACTGACTACAAGAAACCAGAGGAAGAACATCAATTTACATTGACTTCCAGTCTTTCAGCTGACTTTTTCCTCGCCACATACCCCTATTGGAATATCTGTATATGGCCCTCGGGCTACACCAGTTGGAGATTTGCTATGGCTCAGAGAATGGTTTCTAGCTTAGCTATATTCCTTAAAGCCAACAATGAAGTTGTTAAAAATGAATTTCTCAAATTTCATCCTTTGCCACTCAGTCAGTTATCGATGATTGCCCTGTCATTTGCCTTATCCATTCTGACACAGACATTCGACAATTGTGTTGATTTGCTCAATGGGCTTTTTGAACCTACCTCATTTACAGAAAAGCTACGGAACGATTACTTTTCTTTTCCAAACGCAAAGCTTAGCATTACGAGTTAGGATGAACCTAACGTAGTGGTTTCACATTCATAGTAATATGGGCATTTAGTAGAACTTTTTCAACTCATTCACTTTAAATGAGCAAAGTTGCAAGTGCAAATATGTTCCGTGCAGCCAAACATGTTCTCAGTTGCCTTTCAACTCAAACTCTCAGAGGAGAGTTTTTCTTCAAAAGACAGTTTTTGCGAAACCATACAAAAGCCGAACATTCAGAAAAAAAGGCATTGAGTTCCACAAATTCAGCAAAGAAGAACCTCACTACGGGGAAAATATCGTTCTGCCCTCCTCTCATCTCGGATGAAGTGAAGGTTGCCACTAGACGGTGATTGAGGAGAGTAGGTTTTAGTCTATGGCTTTTTTTTTGGTCGGAGAAGTACCATCGAACAATATCTATTGTCAGTTTGGAATCGCTTCGAGAAAACACCTTCATCATCTAAACACTGAGTTGTTTTATTAACCTCACACGTGATACAACAATATTGCACGAGAACCAAAGTAGTCCGTCTGTAGTGGTAGTAATCTATTCGAAATCTCCATTCTGATGCTAGCCTAAAATTTGAATTAAAGACAGCAATCCACGAATCCGACGTTGAGCAGAAAACAACGGCACAACGAAAGCGTAGAGTTCGGGTAGTAGGTATTCGATCAGCAATCGGCTAGAATGAGCAAAAGAGAATACGGTACCGTGAGACGCAGAGACCTCGTCCTTTCGTTGAGTGTCCACTGGACATATCTTGAAATAATTCGGTCTAACGAGAATACTTTTCGGTGTTTTATCGAGAAATGGTGACCACAATCACGCCCATGTTTGCGTCAAGCGTAAATGATATGAGTTTCGTCTAATGTTCATGATGTTGACGGATCCTGGCACGTATTCTGATTTCGTCCCAACATGTTGCGCAATTTCTTGGGTTCAGAGCAATTGCAGGTTATTAAAGGTATGCTAGGTTGATTCCAAGTGTTCATCGCATGGGTCCCGTTCGCAAATTTCTTTCGTTTTTCGTTCTACTTCCTATTTTTGCATTTCTGCCAATGTTGTTAAAGATCTTCTCTTTTCCTCAGTTGTCCGCTCGTTTTTTTATTCCAGAGAGAGCCATGTCGTTCGAAATTCCAAGATATGTAAAAGGAAATGACAAGCAGGAGAGAACGGAAATTGTAGAAATAAAGGATTTCCACAAAATCGGAGCCTGCATCAACATTCAACCACATCCAATTCTATCCATACCTATAGCCGAGACAAAACGGGATGAAGCTCGATGTAGCTGTAAAACGGCTGCGTTTGAAGCGGCGCGGTGGTAGTATCGAGGCTAGTATAGAGGTAGCACCGTCGCCTGCTGCAGCGATGAACATTCCTAGCAAAGATGCTGCAACCAATCATTCGACTGTACCACTGCAGTTTACTAACGTCTGTGCCGAGTTCATCGAAAGTCACAGAGCCTCCGATTGGTGAATAGCACTCGCGTTTTCAGTGATTCAAAACTGCAAGGCCTGAAAAGCATACGACGAGGAGGACGTCACATTGCGTGGGTCCCGTCGCATTCAAACGCAAAACGCACTTCAAAGGGAAGAGAAGAGTATACGCTTTGACGGCTACACATATAATAATTTCATGTCGAACAATGGTGAGTTGCCCTGTGTTCCCATTCTTTTTGCTGTTCTTCCTGATCCCTCTAGTTCTACACTGGAGCTCGGTCGTTGAATTAACGCATCGACATTCCTGTTCTATTCAGCTATAACTTTTCCAATTTCTTGCTTTATTGTGATATGTATAATTCTTTTTGTTGTTCTTGTGTTGTTTTAAACCACTATTCTGCTCCCCCATTCCCATTCATTCAATCGATTCTATTGAGGTTGTCATGTTCTCATGTCATATGAATTCCTCGGGGGAAGCTAGATGTAATTGCGGTAAAGCAACCAGTAACTTGAAGAGAAGTCCGGCTGCTGAATTTACGGTCGTGTCTTGGTTTCCAAGAATGACAGTGCCTTTTGTCATCATGATATATTTTTCCGTTTTCTGGTCCACCATTTTCAACCTCTCTCACTATTCTGCATAAACTGTTATGTGGTGAAGAGCTTGATTTCTTTCACTCGATCTATTTTGAAGTCAGATAGAGCCATATGAGTGAATTTCAAAGTGCCCTTTCAGTTCCTCATTTCAAATCTTCTCCTTCGTGATGTAGTTCGTATTCCGTATGTCCTAATCACGTTTGAAAATCAAATCGCAATCATAAATTAGCAGCTATTATAGTTTTCAAAGATAGCTGTTTACTTTACCTCAATTACATGTGCTGAAATTTACCCGCGTATTCATGTAGCACAACAACAATAAAAAGAATTCTATGCACCACAATCAAGCAAAAACCCGAAAAGTATGAAAGTCTAGAACATTTAGCTGATTAGAACAAGAATGTCGATCCGAAAATTGACAGTTTCAGAGAAGTAGAAGCATCGAACCTGAAAAGAAGGACGGAGAAAGAATGAAACATGAGTTTACTCTCGTCCCCTTCTCAGTGATTTATTAGGGTATTCGGGAAGTATCTGCCGAAAATTTCGCAGTAGCGCAGATTTTTTAAGATGTTCTGGAAGTTCCCGTTTTAAATATATTATATAAGGACACTATCGTTTGTATATAAATAACATATGCATCTGGCTCCCTCTTCCTTACCTATTACATGTTATAACGGCCGAACATTCCACCCATATTCGACACGTACTCCCTTACGAGTTCGAATCTGGCCACCCGCTGAAGCCCATCGCAACTTAAGTGAAGTATTCGGCACTGAAGCCCCTTCTGAGCGGTCTGTGCGCGGCTAGTTCCAGCGCTTCAAAGCTGGAAACAAGAAACTCGAAGATGAGCCTCGCTCTGGTCGACCGACTGCAATATCGTTCGACGAACTGAAGAATCTGGCGGAGCAGCATCCATATGAAGGTGTGCGGTATTTTACTGCCAGTGTTGGCTGTTCGCTGTCCACCGTGAGCAATGGAATGCGATCTCTCGGAATGGTGAAAAAGCTCGGCCAGTGGCTCCCACATGCATTGAGCGACGGCAACCGCCAAAGACGCCTGGACATCTGCACTCAGCTGCTCTCCAGAAGCTGCAGATTCGACTGACTGGATATCATTGTCACTGGAGATGAAAAATGGGTCCTCTACGTCAGCCATACCCACAAAGGTGCGTGGTGCGCTGGCGATGAAATGCCGGATCCTTTCGTGGAAGGTGAAATCTATCAGAAGAAGGTCTTGCTGAGGGTCTGGTGGGGAGTTCATGGAATCTACCATTTCGAACTGCTGCCGGACAACAGGACAGTTACTGCCGAGGTCTACTGCGCTCAACTGCAAAGACTGACCGACAAGATCCGCAAGGAGCACCCGAAGCTCTACAACGTTCACCTACTGCACGATAACGCGCGCCCTCACATCGCGAAGAAGAGCTCCCAGAAAATTCTGGAACTTTCTAATTCTACAGCACCCATCGTACAGCCCGCACCTGGCCCCGAGCGACCACCACCTCTTCCGATCGTTTCAGCATCGCCTGGAAGAGAAGCGCTACGATGATCGTGACCACCTCGAAAATGACCTTCGGGCTTTCTTCGCCTTCAAGTCGCCGTAGTTCTACGCCAAATGAATCCGTGATCTTGTGAGACATTGGTAGAAGGTTTTTGGAGATGATGGAGATTATTTCGACGAATAATAAAATGTTGTTAAAAGGTTGTGTTGTTTTGAAATTTTGCCGTATTTCCGCAGATACTTTCCGAGCACCCTAATATTATGCATACACCCATATCTTCCTTTAACTAATAGATAATTAATTGCAGCTTTATTAGTTTGCGGTTGTTTCGGAAGAAGCGTACACGAAAGGAATTGAGAGCATTACAATCTCGCCAAGAATAGAAAGGGTCATAGGGTTAGCTCACGAACGATCACGCTCGATTCCCCGTAGATACTTAGAAAAACGGAGGGGAGGGGGCCGTAAGGTTTGTCGGAAGAGGATAAAAAAGAAGAGAACAAAGAGAAAAAAACGAGAGTTTAGTAGAAGTTAAATAAGCACATATTAAGGGATGCAGAATGTTACAAAAAAAAGGCGTTAAGTATTTTTTAAAGACGTTGCTGGCATAATTTGATACCTTTTGGTACGGGACTAGTTTGGGAAAATTCTAAACAAATGAAGGATCGAGATTAGGATAAATGCGAGGGGTCATGAGTACGAAGGTAGAAAAAGAAGGTAAATTATATAATTCATTCTGAACTACCCCTTGCGGCCTTGATTTAAAGTGAGTTGTTTTAAAACATTTCACTAAGAAAACGAAGATGTTGAGTATCAGAAAAGGAATCAAAACGAGTGAGTATCCGATATGCACAGTCAGCTCTCATTCTGAGGACAAAACATCAAAAAACGAAGTAAATATGATGCATTATAAATAATATAATAGAAGTTGTGAAGGTAGTGAAATGTTTTAAATCCACGTGGCTAAGTAAAAATTTTGATCCTCCTAAGAATTTAACTTGCTGCCATAACTATCAAATCTGAGCATTTCAAACTTCTGTATTATTATCTTATATAAAATGAATGGAACTTACCAAAGGTAACTTCGTATTGAGTACTACAAGGTCGTAAGAGAACTTCATCTCTTTCATCTTCATTTTTTCTTCGAACAGTAATTCGACACTCCTTCATTACAACCAAATAAAGGCATCACCCCACGAATTTTGGGTGGTACGGATTTCAGGTGGGATATGCCTATACGGGGTCGTAGATTGTGGGGAAGAGGGTGATTTCTTTCATCTCTCCGGCGTAAAAGGAGAAGCCCAGAACACTGTTTGCACTACAATTTGCATTTGCACGACTTTATGTTAATATCCATTATAGTACCGTTTAGTAATAATCACTTAATTATATTATTTCGATTGGTTTATTAGGCATCCAAGTTGTTTTTTCAACTCAGTTTATTATAACTAATTTTCATTGCTGTATGAGCGGCTATACTAGAAAGAATAAGATGAGGGGTCATTTTCTGGACGGTTATTTTTTATAGCCACATGCCTGATCCTGGTCTACGCCACCTACTCGTGGAGAAAGCCGAACATCATTTATTCCGTGGTATGCTGCCTTCAACTAGGTGCATTACCCAACTTCCACGGATCTCCTTCACTAGATCACAGTCCCCAGGTGGTTGGTGGGGTATTATCGCAGACCAAAAGCGACCTTGTGTCTGCCGTGAGACGTGGGTGGATTCAGAAGACGGACTACCCGTTTCTGTTGTGCTAGTATTGAAATAGAAACATTCTTGTAACCCGTCGGTCCGGCCAAAAGCTGCGAAAAGCTTCAAGTGACTGGGAGGTGCAATAGACGCAGTTCCAAGCCGCCTCCATCAAATAGGCTTCATTTGTCTAGTTTGAGTGGACGCAACATTCTCCCAAAAGCCCGTAGGAATAGAGGCTTGAAACCTGCTCTTGGGTATTAAAATTTTACACATGTCACAGTAATGAGAGTTTCCTGACAACGGCGGAAAGCCGGGACGGTAGCGCTTGGACAGACGGGTTGCAGGAGTCATGTAGGCCACCGAAAAGGAAAAGGGCTAGGATAGCGATCTGTACTTATAACTGACGCTTGCGTAGGAAGCAGCCATCGATTATGCAAGCTAGGAAAATTAAGCATAAGATGCCGCTATTTCTCACCTTCAACGGTACATAATGATACTTCGAGAGTTATACAGTAACGTAACGATCGGAATTTCACCATTCTATGAAGATATCATCATCGTGAAGAAAAGAGCCCGGCAGGATGGCACAATTTTACCTTTAATTTTCATAAGCACTCTCGCAATGCGAAAGCTGGAATAGGACGACATGGAGGTGGACGTGTACGGTCGGCAGCTACACCATCTGTGCTCTGCTGATGACATCGCTCTGATAACATCTAGCGTCAGCCAGGCGGAACGAATCCTGACCGAATTCGACGAAACATGTGAATGCATGGGTCTTCAGCTGTATCTGAAAAAAAAACGATGTTCATGCAAAACGGATGAGTCTCGGATGCCCCAATTACGCTCAACGGAACGACCATATTCGAATGCACCATCTACTCTTATCCGGGTCAGAAAATGAACATGAAGAACGATCTGACACCCAAGCTGGACAGGAGGAAACAGGCACCCTAAGGAGCTTATAATAGCGCCAAGAATGTACTGAAGAAGATCTTCCGCTTCATGCTCACCTCTTCAACACCACAGTCCTTCTTGCTTTCACCTATGCTTCAGAAACCTGAGCACTTCACAAGCAGGAAAAAATGCGGTGAGCAGCAAGCAACGTACCGTGTAACTGGGAAACGTATGGAAAAATATAGAGTTAGGGGTGTAGATTACTGGTACAGGGATGGATCCGCTCAATTCCTCCTAATAGTCCTGAAATGCTGTGTGGGAAACTGCATTTCTTTCTGCGAGGTACGTGAAAACGCCACTCTCTTGTGCGCGCGCGGAGTCCGCGAGTGAGCAGTCCAAGGTCAAAGTGGTGTCTTCACCAGCCCATTGAAATAAAACCAGTGAATGGGCTACTAATGGGCACGGACCGTGCAAAACAGTGCGCTTTCTAACCCTCCTTGAATGAACTGAAGCGGATCCTTTGAAACCTATACCGAAATCTTGAAATCTTGAAGAAAGACCCAGAACATCATTTCGTTGTACCGAAGAAGGACTCATTTTTCGGTTTCATTCTCGACTCCTTTTTTACTTTCTAGCGCCCAAGGTCGTGGAGGGAATCTAAAAGCCCCTTTGATTTGTTTGACCATCTAAATTAGTCAGCTTTGTGATCAGACAGTCGTAGTCGTAACTACTAAGGGCACTGCAGTCTAAAGTGAGTATTCAGCATAATGGCTAATTCAGTAATGGAAAATCACATAACATCGTCTGCTTGGTACTGGAAGTCTGATCGCTACGCCATATGACGAAGCAAAATGTTGAAGAAATCTAGAGAATGCCACTTTACTTAACGCTGAGCAGCAAATCAACTAACAATCCTGACTGCAACTGATCTAAATTCAATACGATTCATCGTCATGTCGCGGTTTACCGAAAGTCACCACGAAATTCGCCAGAAAATGAGCCGGAGACTTCTATAGAAGTGGAGAAGTTCATTTCAAAAAATTGATCAGCCGTTTATGTTGTATATAGAGTCTAGAGAGAGGTAAGAGTGGACAGTTAAAGAAGAGAATCGTTGAAGAGAATCTACTGTATACAACGAAGTTATCCTAATCCTATATAGTTGTCTTCATTGCTTCAACTGGAAACTACATATTATCAGAACTTAGATTATTTTGGTTGACTGAATAGAAGTTTGAACTTGGACAAGTTGTTTTGAGGATGAGGAAAAGAGTACAAGACCATCAATTATGGACATAGACAGCAGAAAATGCGTGATAGTAATTTTTAGGGTGCAAAAGATGAACCTGGTCTGAAATGCAAGAAATCGTATGGCACATTGTAAATAATTTCTACAAAGCCATGTGATCAGATTCTTATACCGTGTTAACTTGCTAAGCTGTCACTGTCAACTGTCATCTTTACATTTTGCTCGTTATAACAATTTCCTTCTACTAGTGTTTTCGTCTTTCGTCCTTCTGAACTTGGACACAAGAGTTTCCATTTGTGGATAGCAACTCTGATATCAGTTTGTGAAAGTGGCAGTGTCTGGTGTCGTCGGATAGTCCACGCCCTATGGATTCAACTGTGTGATCGAGATGAATCTTTCGCAATGCACTCTTTCACTCACTTTCTGCCTTCCTTACTTTGCTTGAAGTAAATTTCCTCCGCTTTTCGCTCTGACATATTTGAGTAGAAGCCGCATCACTCCGGACACATTCGACGCAAACTGTATATGCATCAGAACAGAAATTCAGAAGTTCCATGTCGTAGTGGTGTCGTTTCAGAGTCTCTCGGAATGCGATTCCTGGTTATCCTAAGCATTTTGTTGGAAGGAATGGAAGCTAAAACGTTTGTTTTTGGAGCGAGTACAAGATTCACGCACCTGAAAAACTGGCTGAACCAGGATTATCCTTGTCAAGGTGATGATACATCTATGCATTAGTTAATTCCAACGTTTTTTTCAAGATGATGTGACCCAACACGAAAGCAAGGTCCTCCAATTCTTCCCATTCGAGCTATTAATTTCATCCTCACAAAATCATGGAAATGAGATATTCTAATTCCTTATCGAAATCTAAATTTCGTTCTGTAGACTCCGTTTTTGCACTTCACTGATTGGAAATCATCCTGTCTCTGAACGACAAAAAACCAACATTTTAGATGCATCATAAACAAAAAAAATAGAAATTTTAAAAGTTGTTTTTTTAGGAGATCGGATAATATTTGAGCAGAACAAAAAGACAGTAACATTTGTTGATGAAAACGTTCAGGTATGATTGAATTCCTTGCAGTTGCAAATTGGTTTTTTTTTCTGAAATTATTCTGAATGGAAATGTTTTTGATCCATTTCACCTCGTCCAAATTTTTTCGAAAAACAAAATCAAATGAGTATGCTTGAGGTGACATCGATGCTTCTCCCCGATGTTGGCGCTATCATCTTCTCTGACGATTCAGTGCTCGGCGAGAAGAGTCGTTGGCAATGTACCCATCGTAAAAGCCCCGAAAGTACGTCAGGCTTAAGTAAAACAGAGAAGAGTGAGAATTTTCTGGCAAAGTTCAGACACACATGCAAAAATCCCAGAAGTTCCATTTCACTTTTCATTTCAGAAAAATTTCTTTTTCAAATGGAAGTCACCAAAACGCTGAAAAAACTTTTTTGAGTACATTATTACCCATAATTTTGAAGATTTCAGACGTCTTCTTCCAATCTGACTCGGAGTTTGCTGGGTTCAGGTGAAATACACTTTTTAAGATTCTTTTCGCTTGAAAGGCATAGCATGCATATTTTCCCCGGCCATAACGTATACCTTCAGTGACCCATCAACTTGGCTTCCTGACGACAAGCCGCTGCTGCACATGAACATGGTACCGGGGGCCAATGTGAGGTTTCCGTAACATTTCTTGTTTTATTAATCCACAGTATGCGGGTATAGTGTAGCGATTAGAGGTTCCGCTTCCTGCACGGAAGTTCGAATCCGCCCTAGGGTTCACCAAGCTCTTCATCCTTCCGTGGTCGATAAATTGGTACCGGACTTGTCTGGGAGGATAAAAACACTGACTTCACATATCGGCTAACCACCGCAAGTCATTGTATAGGCCAGTTACATGTTCGTAAACCGCAAACGATTCTGAATTGAAGTGAACGTGGGGCGCATCCCATGTGGATTGATTAACTCCAGTGTTTTGTGATTGTGTGCCTGCGAGGTTTTTAGATGGAACCTTTTTATTTGCCTGACGTTTCGGCTTTTTCGCCGTTTTCAGAGGCCTAAATAGAGGATGAATTGAGCAGTGCTAGTTTATCCCGTCAAGAGCCACACTACCCTGGGTCAGTGTTTCGATAATCGTTCAAGGGAGTGAAAACACAAACCCATCTACATTGAAATAGTCTTACGTGTTGTTCCACCGGATGTGGCGTGGCTGGTAGCACGCACTTATCACTCAGTGTACCAGCAAATGAGTATTGCTGCGTGTAGATCACTAGCGACGGTGTAGATGATTTGATCTACACGCAGAATATCAGGCGGTCATAGGTCACAGAGCGGTACAAGTTGCAAGAACTCATTCGTTATCGACAAACATTCATTACTATTTTATTTTCGTTTCTTTTAAGAATCCAAAAAGCCTCCAACGTCTTCCTTGCCGATATTTCTGTTTCGCGAATCAGTATAACGCATTTCACATCATAATTGTGGGACTCGTGTCTGTGCCTTCCTAGCGGTGTTATCAAACTTTTTCGTCGTTTTCCTGCCATTTGTTCATTAATCCTAACTCCAACATTCCTACCGGCCTCCCCAATGTAAGTTGCATTGCACATCAAGCATCCAATCTCATATGTTACCCCCATTTGTGCGCAGTCGCCTGTTTTTCCGTAAGGACAAATAACACATCTTTCACAGATGCAGCATCTATCATATAATCTGTTTCCAACAAGTTGGCTTTTGATGTTTGTATTTGCGATATTTGCCAGGATCACGTCATCTTGTAAGTGTGCTTGGATAATGCTGCGCTGAACAACGGCACTGACACTGTCAGAGATAAAAGGAAGACAAAGAGAAACTTCATTTTCGCGCGGAATGTTTATTTACAGTGCAGGTTCTTAGGTAATGCGGACGTACTGTATAGCCATTAGCACATGTGATTTTTAAAGCCAGTCTTCGTGATTCGTGTCGTTCTTGGCTGCCAGTGCATACTTCACTGGCAGTTTTGAACATATTTCGAATCACTGCGCGTTTTACTGCAGTCAGATGTGCAAATTTGGCGTACAATAAGATGTTCTTGCATCTTTTTTTGCGATACCACTTTAGTCTAATTATGCCATTTGAAGCACTTATTTGTGTGTTGAGGTAAGGAAGCCATCCTTCTTTTGATGTTTCTCGGGTGAGCCTTATGTATTGCGATTGTTGGTTGAGTATTCGGAAACACTCGTCCATTTCGAACTGTGTAGATGTTGTGATGTAACAGCTGTCAATATATCTGCAATACATTATTGGTCTACGCAAAAGCGCAGGTTCTTCGATTCTGCCAAATGTTTGGCCATATGTTTCCAAGTTGTTACCATATAGATCTATCATCTCAGAGAGAGCTTACAGCGCCTCACTGTTTTTTACATTCGTGTTGAGTGAGGTCACATCAAAGGACTATTACGCAGTTGCTCTCAACTCTCGCACTGCGTAATCGTGCGTAATATAAGGAAGTGGTGTGTGTTCGACAAATGAGATGGTATTATAAGGAAAATTTGACTCACAATTTTATTAAGGAACCACGAAATTCGATCCATTGGTCCTCCCATACAACTCATTATTGGTCGAATTTTGAATGCTGCCGCTGATGTTGAGTTCATCTCATTGGGTTTTAGCCTATGCGTTTTGGCTATGAGGCTATAGAACGCAGGACAGGTCAGGTTGTCAAGCTTGAGATGGCTTACAAATCGTTCGTCAAGACCAGCAGATTTACCTATAGACATCCATACATGATTCAAGCGTTTGCACAGGGAATTCTTCCTCTGTTACGCGGTAGATCGTTTCGTCATGCAAGTGAAGATTTGTTATTTCCCCATCAAGAGCCTGTGACATGACTACGAATTCCCCACCCATATCGCTAAGTGAAAGAGTGAAATATCCCCTTTAGTAGTCATTTTGCGGATTTCTGTGAAACCCTGCCATTGCTTTTCGAGATTGTTAAGGGTGAATCGTCTATTATGACTATAAGCGGACAACACTCCAGGCAGTAGAATCCTAAATTTTGTGTCTGTTTCGCGAGCTGGTTCGGATTCTTTATAGAAGTTATGAAGCTATGCGCAAAAATGGTGTTGAGGGTAACGCTCTTCTGCTCATAGATGCAGCTTGTTGATAGTTACTTTCACTCCTTGCTCTGATTCGAAGCTGGTCCCGAAGCTTGTGGAGGCCTACTGTGACTTTACGGAATGCTGACCCATCGATTCGATGTGAAATTGAAAATGATGGCTCAAGGCTCAGAAAGTCAACAGCATTATCGGATAAATGAATGTTGCCGAGTACCGTATCTTTCTAGCGTTCTCGCCTCTTGATTAATAACAGCATTTTGAGCTGTTGTGTTAGTTGCTCGGTGGAGTCTACGTGGACTACTCCCACTGTTGGGATGGTTTCCATTCTCCATATCCAAAAGTCTATCGTACTTTACACGCAGGGTCGAGCTGACGCTAGACCGAATAGAATCGCAGATTGCTCTGGATCCATTTTCAATCCTCCTACATACTTGTTCTGGTAGAAGACGACGACAAGCCTGTTCTTTCGAGATACATTTCAACAATGACGAGTACGATACATGTTGTTTTTCTTAATTACAATTCCTAAGATGGATCGATAAATACTATGGATCTTAGGATGATTCTCAGGAAGATCGCACATAGTACCTATTTTCTTATTTAAAATGAACTTAGGAATCAACCCATCTGTCTTCCACCGCTGGAGAAAAATCACGAATTGACGTGTGGTTACTTTTTGACGTAGCGATAATGCTTCGCTTACGAGAGAGAACATATTCGGCGGTACTTCACGTAATAGTTCGAATGTTCTCTTGTCTTGAAGTCTCGACATATTCTGTTTATGTTTTGTGATTGTGTGCCTGCGAGGTTTTTTATATGGGAGGAACCAACGGATCGAATTTTGTGGTTCCTTAATAAAATTGTGAGTCAAATTTTTCCTAAAATACCTTCTCATTTGTCGAACACGCACCATTTCCTTGAGCGATTACGCAATGCGAGAGTTGAGGGCAACTGCGAAATAGTCCTTTGATTTGACCTCACTCTACACGAATGTAAAAAAAAGTGAGGCGCTGCAGGCTCTCTCTGAGATGATAGATCTACATGGTAACAACTTGGAAACATATGGCCTTAGTAATACTCGCATGATAACACTTATCAAGAAATGCCTGAATTGTAATACCTTCATATAGTCAGGAAATTATTTCGCACAACTGAGAGGACTAGCAATCAACAATCAGGTCAGCGATTAGCACCAGTACTGGCGATCTGCTTCATGAGCAGAATCGCAGAACCAGTGCTTTCGCGTAGACCAATAATGTATTGCAGATATATTGACAATGTGTTGCATCATAACATCTACACAGATCGAAATAGACGAGTGTTTCCGGATACTCAACCAACAATCGCAATCCATAAGGCTCACCCGAGAAACCCCAGAAAGGGTTATCTCTGACAGTGCCGCTGTTCAGCGCAGCATTATCCAAGCACACTTACAAGATGACGTGATCCTGGCAAATATCGCAAATACAAACATCAAAAGCCAACTTGTTGGAAACAGATTATATGATAGATGCTGCATCTGTGAAAGATGTGTTATTTGTCCTTACGGAAAAACAGGCGACTGCGCACAAATGGGGGTAACATATGAGATTGGGTGCTTGATGTGCAATGCAACTTACATTGGGGAGGCCGGTAGGAATGTTGGAGTTAGGATTAATGAACAAATGGCAGGAAAACGACGAAAAAGTTTGATAACACCGCTAGGAAGGCACAGACACGAGTCCCACAATTATGATGTGAAATGCATTATACTGGCTCGCGAAACAGAAATATCGGCAAGGAAGACGTTGGAGGCTTTTTGGATTCTTAAAAGAAACGAAAATAAAATAGTAATGAATGTTTGTCGATAACGAATGAGTTCTTGCAACTTGTACCGCTCTGTGACCTATGACCGCCTGATATTCTGCGTGTAGATCAAATCATCTACACCGTCGCTAGTGATCTACACGCAGCAATACTCATTTGCTGGTACACTGAGTGATAAGTGCGTGCTACCAGCCACGCCACATCCGGTGGAACAACACGTAAGACTATTTCAATGTAGATGGGTTTGTGTTTTCACTCCCTTGAACGATTATCGAAACACTGACCCAGGGTAGTGTGGCTCTTGACGGGATAAACTAGCACTGCTCAATTCATCCTCTATTTAGGCCTCTGAAAACGGCGAAAAAGCCGAAACGTCAGGCAAATAAAAAGGTTCCATCTAAAAACCTCGCAGGCACACAATCACAAAACACTGGAGTTAATCAATCCACATGGGATGCGCCCCACGTTCACTTCAATTCAGAATCGTTTGCGGTTTACGAACATGTAACTGGCCTATACAATGACTTGCGGTGGCTAGCCGATGTGTCAAGTCAGTGTTTCTATCCTCTCAGACAAGTCTGGTACCAATTTATCGACCCCGGAAGGATCAAGGGCTTGGTGAGCACTAGGGCGGATTCGAACCTCCGATTTTTTTTTAACTCGAGCAGTTCTTTTAGAATAAGAGGCCTTGGATAATTAGCTCTTAAAGTTCTTCCTACAAAAAAAAAAAAAAAACCAAGCTTTGAATGTGGTGCAATCATCGAAATAAAGGAGTTCTAAGACCAAAGCGTAGGAGATCAACAGTTGCCCTGCGCGGGACCGTGGTTGTGGGTACCACTCCTCACATTATTTACCAAAATGTTTCATCACTAAAACCAGTTTGTTTTGTTTTTTTGGCAAGAAATCCATGCTCAAGTAGGGCATCCTTGTTTCCATTGCAGTTCAGGTATGAAGCGCGTGAAATTGAGGATGTGACTAAGTTTTATGCAGTAGAAGTGAATAGTCGTAGAAGAGTTTCTCATCTCTTAACGCCGTTCATAATTAGTGCATAGAAAATGCATGGTTATGCTTCATTTTTATACGAGTCTGCTAACGTCGATTCGCAGTTAGAATACGAATGTGGTGATTATCTTCGGAAATTCTGCTTCGATATACTCAGCCAAACCACGCTCGCAATAAACTAGAAATTCTGGAGGGACTCTACAGTGTTTAGTGGGTGAGGAATTGTTCTCCGTGCGATCATTTTGCCGACTTTGTTCCTCCTCTTTCCTCTTCTTTACCGCCAAATCGCGGACGCATTGCGGAGTGCCATCATTGCTTGTTGTAAGTTGCATCGTAAGGAACAGGAATTTGTTTCACTTTGTTTCGCTTTTTTCTGACTGTTACTAGCGAAAGTGACTGTTATTACGGCCCTAGTAATGTCGTGTAATAACATTTCTACCTCTGTCTATTCGTGAGGAGGTTAAGCATCGTCGTACGGGTGAAATTTTGTGTGTGATACTTGATAACCACGCGCTGACCATTGCCTAGAACGCGACAGGACCAACACTGGGGATTTCTGTCTTCGAGAATGTCCTCACATTTGCTGAACTGTGGTTTGTGAGTTTCGCGTGTGAGAGGTGGGTTCTTCAACAAAAACGGGCGACATCTACAAGGAGATCAGCTTTATTTGAAAACTGAATCAGCCATCTAGTGCTTTCAAGAAACATTTGAAACACGTTTTTAGTGTTAGCTTTACTCATGGGAAACGATGACTGTTCTAGGATGATGTCATTTTCCACGACATGGGCGCCTTCCAAATCTCCATCGACGATCAGGTTACAGTAAACAGTCTACGAATGTCGCGTGATTGGGTGAGTCAACCTGTCAACGTAGCGTATGTCCTCGTTTATTTACACGATTCGAAAATAACGGATTCCTAGCATTTCCCTTCATGGAAAAAGCGGATCAGTTTCAACTGTGGTTGAGACGAAAATCTAAAGGCGATCAAATACCCGAATATGAGAATGGCGAGAGAGTGACGTCATGCCGCAAAACTCGAGAAAATTAGAGAAACAAAAAAGAGAAATCAAACAAAGCAGCCCTGATGATTGAAACATACATACATACACATACGGATAAAGAAGATCAATGTT
This sequence comes from Necator americanus, assembly GCF_031761385.1. Taxonomy (NCBI): domain Eukaryota; kingdom Metazoa; phylum Nematoda; class Chromadorea; order Rhabditida; family Ancylostomatidae; genus Necator; species Necator americanus. The sequence continues at coordinate 15,342,383 of NC_087375.1, forward strand.
AACAGAGAAAATGCATGGGAATTCACAGCTATGTACACCGGATGGCTATCGATCGGTCGCGGGGCGCGCTCAGGCGATGCCACTAAGAGTGTCGCCCATCGCCCATGTACCCATTTTCATCTCTCGAATGATGAATGAAATGAAGATGTTCCAAGCATCCAGAGCGGCTTGGCGTTCCTAAAAATAAACTACTAAGCGGGCATTACAGTTCGCTAGCAGCGGATGTATTTGTGCTGAAAAAATGTTCGAGAAACATCGAATTTTTTTCTTAGACCTACAGAAGAAAAGTGAATATCGACTAATGAGAATTACCATCTTATGCTACAACCTTAAGAAGTAGGTACCTAAAGATTTGGAAAAAAGAGCTATAAATAACGTTTCCGAAGAAAAGGGAGAAAACTTTTGAAAAATGTTATCGCGGACATTCATAGGTGAATACGCGCATAAGATCGTCGCGAAGGGCTCTTTATAACATCTCTACAATGCTTCAAATCATAACAAAAGAAACGTTTCCGTATGGAGCAGCGAATCGTTTGACGGCGTAAATGAGTCGGAATGATTCTTGTATTTCTTGAAAGTTCGTTCTAGGATTAGCGCTGGAACACTGTCCATTGAGTAGTCCGTGGATGCGTTGATTGTCGTGTGTAATTTGACAAATATTGAATAATCCCATAAATAATACGGTTTTCAATGGTACCTGAGAATTATCTCAAGTCATGAACAAGTGAATTTTGTAGTACTATTACTGGAAGACTGCCAGAAAGAAGTTGATCGCAGATAACAAAAAGAGGAATGGTTTTTTTTTAAAATAGATTTTAGATTGGAAAGGATCTATCTTAATCTTGAAAGATGATAAGTATAGAATACCGCATGGATGAGCAGATAATGGATTCACCCAATAAAACCAACTTCTCGATCTTGAATTCTTTTTTGAGGGAACCTACTGGTTCCATTCAGTTTAGGTCTTCTATTTGAGTCTTTATGCTTTTATTTATCTAGGTACCGGATAGAATGAAAAACATTGGGAATTTCCCTAGCAAAACTTTATTATGATACTTTTTCCTATAATTACTGTAACTGAAGACTCATCGATGAAATAATTAATTATCACTTATTAATTTTGGATCAACATCTTATGCTACGACAATCCGTGAGTTTATGTCATGAGTTTATCATGAATTTATCAGCATTGCAACATTCTCTCATGTATCTGTGGTTGCCTCATAGTGAAAGTAATTTATAATGCAAAGTAATTCCTATAAAACTTGCTTCATGGCTTTTAAATTCGCATTCTGATATGATGGTGAGCGTGCTGGACTTGAACTCTCTCCAAACGGCCGATGGGAACGGAATCCCGTGTTGATAGTGGATCGCTCCGATCCGCCGGATTCGCATCACAATGTACTGAAAACGTGGATGAATGACTGTCTGAGTGTGGTTTCAATGGGAGTTTTTAGAAACGCCCGCTAATGTGTTGCGCTACCATCAAACACTTAAATTGTTTACGAATGGATCACTTGAAAAAAAACGAACCTCCTCTGGCTTCCCGTCCTGCATCATCTGCAGTAACTCAGTAATGAACGAAGAAATTCGCTCCGCTACTTCCGCATATCTGGAACTCAAAGAATCTCTTCCATTTGCATTCAATATTTATGATTGGTTTGAAATTATATTACATTTATTATTGATGATCGGTGCAATGGCTGGAATTTCTGAGTAAAATTGCAAAAAGTGGCGGACTATTCCAGGAAATTTCTTCATGAAATGTCTGTGAGAGTCTGGGCTCAAATTCTCGAGCGCAAACGTTTCTTTCGGCGAGGCAGCTTGGGTCCAAAAAGAAAAATTCGATCGTTTCGGAATAAGGATTGCTCAGGCAGTATGCTGAACCACATCCGCATGAATTTGAAAAGAGCAGGATCTTTCAACGAATCAACGACATAAAAACTATTATAGCTGAAAGTGACATAAGTACTAACGAGTGAATTATATAGGGTTTAGTCTATTATTATAATCACTTATATTACTTGCTCTTAATAGATAACATTTCTACTTAATCGTATATTTAGTAATTATAATAATTTTTTAAAGCAAACTTGAAAACTCGAAAATACTTGAAAACAAAGACACTCATTGTCTTCCTCAGCAAGGATCAAAAGACGTTAAATACACTTAAAAAATGTGCACGTAATTCAATTCTAACCTTTCATGCAAAAAAAAAAAATGCAAAAAAAACTGCAGCGATGTTTTTTTCATTTATGTTTCGAATACTCGGCTCCATTCTCTTGTGTGAATTTTTCGTAAACTTCTTTTTTCTCCTCTTTAGTCATTTAAACAGGATTCTACGTAATGTTGTTCGCGTTCCTCGCTTTCACTCATAATCCGCGTAGAAAAGAGCACTGACAGATTCAAGAAACGGTTCAAAGGTTCTTCATTTTCTCAGTAAGTAGTACGTTAAGCTGATTCGAAGGAATTTTGCGGATAATTGTTTTACCGATTGATGGTTACACGAAAGTACTGAATGTTTCTATTAATATCGTTGACGCGGAGTACGTAAATGATAAAGGATAAGGTGTACAGCGTTGATCAATCCCTGCGGAGATGCGCCTACGCGTTCGACTTCAATTCAGAATCGTTTGGGGTTTATGGACATTGTGCAACATTACAATGACTTTCGGGAAAGAGCCGATGTAATAGGTCAGAGGTTTTACCCTCCCAAACAAGTAGGATTCGCTAAGTCGATTTTGAACCAAAGATCGATCAGTGCGAGATCATGCAGTCACTGCCGAACTTCTTACCGACCATGCTGCACCCACTTTTTGCAGGTTGCATCCCAAACAGGGTACATATATATATGAAAATATTTCTGAGTAACTAACTTGGAATTGCTAAGCAGATCGAAATTCTTGGTGCTCCCATGAGTGAGCAAAGCGAACATTTCGGCTTCCAACTAAAATGTTCGACTTTTTCTGTTGAAGTCGCGGTAACCAAAGCAAACATGAAAGATATTCGCAAAAACGGTTACCTTGTCGTTCGCGTACAGCATAAGATTCGGAGCACGAAATACGGCCAAAAGAGTAGGCTGACGTCGAAGTATCGAGTGCAGAATCCGCATCCCCAGATTCTTGCCATTCAATGCAAGCGCTTGATCCCACGATGATCTTAGAATGCTGAGACGAGCGCCGAAAAGTTGCCTAAAATGTTCAGATTCACTATTTCGAGTGGAGTTGTTTTTTTGTGGATTACTTTTTCTGAAGTCTATTCTAGAACTAAAGCCAACTCTTCCGTTTCCCATGTTCATCTCAATTTTCGAAGAATTTATCGTTTAATCAACCAACATAGTAGGAACTCCACATAAGTTCCTCAAAACCGAGGATTTTCCCCACATTTTCCAGATATTTCCAAGGAATTACTTATTTATAACTTTCATTACTGCATGAAGATTTCTTCTGCAGTAATAGGGAAGTATTTTTAAGTTGTGTTTTACCATTTCTCTTTATTATTGAAGAGATTTTCATGTTTAATCTTATGAGGACTTTGATCGCTGAGCGATTTCTTTAGAAAATTTTGTTCTCGAATTCCAAAGTGCTCGTTTGAGGAAGTTTAATTAGGTAATCACTTCGGGTGCAGCCTATTACTCTTTTAATTTGCTACAGAATCCCATTTTAATCACTCTTTAACCAGATGTGAAAAGTGCAAGCGGAGCCCCACTTAAGTTGGAGTGCGAAAACATTTTTCAAGTAAAAAATGCAGGTCCCTAACAACCCTAACAAGAACAAAATATGGCCAACAACTGTGCAGAATTGCAAAAATCCCCTCAATAGAAACCACAAAAGTGTAGAGCTGCTCACCCTGCATCGCACACAGTTTTCTTTCGTCTCATTGTCTTTCTCTCGACAAGGCGATTATTCAGCCATGTCGTAGCTTTGAGGAATACGAGGCTATTGGTGGCTGAGTTGAGGATGACGAGGAAGTTTGAGATATCGACGAGGTAGTAGTTGTAACTCCCCACTCCAACTGTCACTTCGACCAAATCGAGCTGAAAAACAAATTAATGCTCGAGGTATAACCAGATCAGACGTAGATAATCAGTTAGGACAACAGATGCGAAACTGTGCACTGCAATACTTGCTGTTTTGGCGGCAATGATGAAGCTACTCACCACAAAAGTCAGGCTTCTAAAGCAGAGAAACTTGGACACCAACATAATGGAGATTAACGTTTGTAGGATCTCCCTGAAATATGGATTCATCATCAGAGGTCAGTAAAAGCATATAAAATAAAACGCTGAATAGTTGGACGTTGTGTGGCTGAATCCCTTCAGAGTTCGACTTAAATTTAGAGTCGTAGGCGTATATGAAAGCACATCTGGCCTACACAATAATTTGCAGGAATCAGAAAGTATATCAGGTCAATTCTCTTCATTTCATCTCAGACAAATTTACTACCAATTTATCAACTCAGAAGGATCTAAGCATTCGTCGGCTTTTAAGCGGTTTAGGGCTAAAGGGCGCTGATGACCTTTTATCACCGCTTTCCAACCGCTCATAAGTGAAGCAATTTTTTCAAGTACATATGAACCACTGAAATGCAAGGCTCACCTAGAGGCATTGCGATCGAGGAAGTTCTCGTTCATGTGGAAAAGCTCCCTCCTTGTGCGATTGGATCCTCGAAGCATGAACACAGTAAGCAGAGTTAGGACTAGAAATTTCGTCAATAGCACATGGTTATTTAATCGAAAAGACAGAGAGGGAGAAAATCGGACTCACTCAAAATACAGAGGTTAGGGCCAATGGACACGGCAATCATTCGTGAGATCATGCGATAGAGAGCATAGGCTTTCTGGTTTCGCAAAGCTGTCAATCGAACCTAGAAAGCATGGGATACGGTGTCGATGCATCTCGGATACTGAGTTGCAATACGTTTCGATAGACGTACCGATACTGCAATGCGATTCTCCTCTTGATTATAACACAAATAATTGTTGAACTCAAAAAATGCAGGAATGTTTAGGAGCACAGCTCCCGTCGAAAGAGCTATTGGCATCCGGAGCAATCGTCGATAAGTTGAGCAGTACATGAATGATATCCGTCGTTCACTTCGAAACGATTGCACCAAAGCTGCAGATCTGAAATGATCTCCAGCCCTATCTACAATTTTTCATGCTTTTCTGTTTATTGTGTTTTAAACAACAACAAACAGGACAAAACAAAAACGAAAAACTTGTACAAAATCCTGAAATTTTCGAAAGATGACCAATTTCGGATCTCGCAAATACGTTTTTTGATGGAGGAAAGAAAGTGGATGGGATAAAATTGAGAAGAAATGGACTAGGGACTTTTGGAATGAGGGTATTGTCGAAATACCTCAACTACAAGAAAAAAATAGCAAGACAAGCAACTCGCAAGCAACTTCTGAGAGTATCACATACCAACATAACCACTCGATCTGCACCTGCTCTTTTCCCTGAGACGAAAACAAGTTTTTATTCTTTCTACTATTCATTCAACGCATCAAAAGTGCATTAGAAACTGATCTGAAGTAGGAGTTTCCCCACTCGGCACCACAGATCGGCTTTTCCTTCTGTGTGATTTCCACCCATGCCGTCTCAGCACGTTATGTTTTTATTGTTTTTCTCCTGGGAAAGGTGGAAAGAAATTTGTCCTCGAGATTTCTTTCCGTAATCCAAATTGGAAAGAGAGGACTACTTATTTTGGGTTTTGCCCTTTCCAGTGATCCAGGACCGGTTTGAAAAACTTTTGCAAATTCAATTTCCTTAATTGTTCAGTTTCAATGAACCCTCAATCCTGAACACCAAAACCTTTGTATCAGATTAATTTACATGTTTTCGTCGTTTTGCCGATGTTAAACTTTACGAAATAGCTTCAAAATCAACGCAAGCATTTGTTTTAAATAATTAAAAAGTATACATATTTCGTTTCAATCGTGCAACACGCAAAGTTAACCATAATTTTTCCGAAAAAAAAAAAACAATCTGGCACATATAAAGAATTCCGACATAAGTTGTATCATCAAACTTTCATATTTCTAAGTAGAACAACAAACCTTGGAGTGCGAAATGGATCTCTTGTGGCCATAAACCGTTGCCATGTTATCGCAACCACACACCATGTCTAAATGTTGGGGAAATTACGAAGACTGTTGGCACGGGTACATGCAACAAATGTGCCCAGGTCTTTTCCGATAGGTAGTTTTTTTGCGGGAATTCAAGACTGTTGGAGCATTTCTACAACGTGACACTGCTAATTTCTGTAATTTTTATCCATTTTATTTATTTTATTATTTATTATATTTTTATTTTTATTTTATCGCTGTCTGTTCAGAATTTATCAGGGTTAAAAAGCGAGCTTATTGCGCAGTTACTCCGAGAGTTTCAAAGATGTGGGCGCAACGCGTGTCAACGGATTCTCTTTCTCCCTTTCCATCTACCTTGTTCCGCACCTGAACCGCTGTTTGTTTGTTTGTTTGAACACTTTCGACGCCTGCTACACCTTCTACAGTATGATTTAAATGTTTTCCGTAGTTCGTGATTGATAAATGTGATAAATGATAAATATAGATGTGATCTAGAGTAAGGGTTAAATAGCACAACGTTGTTCAATCCATTTCGGGACGCACATACGCGTTCGACATAAATTTAGGATGGTATGAGGTTTGTGAACGGTACTGTAGTGTTACTATGCAATGACTTGCACTGGCTAGCCGATGTGTAAACCGGTCTTTTTATCCTCCTAGATAAGTTTGGCACCGGTTTGTCGACCGAGGGGATGAGAGAGTCTAGTTGGTACTAGTGCGGTTTCGAACCATCGATCTTACAGTCATAGCCCTCTTACCGACTGCACCACACAGGTCCCAATAGCGCATATTTGGTACAAAAATATAGAAAATAGAGGCCCACGAGAGGGTAAAAATTGCTCTCTGGACCTAATTGCACCGATATTGAAAGCGCACACGGTCGTCGATGTGTTGGCAGTTGCAGGTGCGCTTCCCCGTTGAACAGACAAATTTATCCCCAGATGATCCACCGATGAACGCAGTACTCGCGATGAGGCAATATGCGAGGTGCATAAAACTGAAGTATCTACCACGCGAGTTTACGCAGTGACCAGCGTGCTGCGATGCTTGTTCCATGATCCTTGTCTAAGCGCAGTAAAAAGACTTTTAGCAGTAAAGTGTGGAATATGCACGAAGCATGTGAAATTCGTGGTCAACTGCATAATATAGGCACCTCAATTCGTGACATTGAATCTGACGGCCACTAGGAACTTTTATTAGAGGGACATATTAAGCTAGTAAGAAAGATCGAATTAAATTCGTATGAGTAATTGAGTGAATTACTAATTACACATCTATTTTACTTTATCTTCTTTTCTGAGTACTTCGTTTGAGGCAAGCACTAGGAAGCTATACTAAAGCTGCTTACCTTTATTGCGATTTTAAAAGCTTTCTTACAGTTTTGTGATGGAATCAAATGTGTTTGGGAATGTGGAAATGACTAGCTCTAGAACGCACAGTATAATCCGGAAATGTTCTAGCCCATTCCGACAGCGGGCGGGTGTGGCGCAGTCGCTAAGAGTTTCCACTGAGCAATCGAAGGTTCTATCGCACCTTAGTGCTAACCAAGCCATTCATCCCTTCGGGGTCGACACAATTGTACCAGACTAGTCCGGGAGGATAAAACACTGAGTTGACACGCCCGCAAGTTATTGTATGGCTACACACGCACTCATAAACCTCAAACGAGGTCTGAGTGGAAGCCGAACATCTGGGCGCATCCTCATAGGATTGATCAACGGCGAGGACTTTATCCTTCATCCTTTTTCCGGACAACTACTTCTTAAAATACGATACTTTTTCCGACGTTCAGTGGGATTTCCACCTGAACGTGAATTCGAAGCCAAAGCCAGCCAAGCTACTAACGATTGTTTTTCTCATAAATTATTTACACAACTCCAATGCGTCTTTCAGAATTCGCTGCTTCTCATTATGTTGCCTTCAACTGCGACTGACGAAATAAGCGTAGAAATTTCCGGCCTCCAGCACAAGCGATTACGCATTGTTAGAGATATTTTCACCTATCCCAGAAAAACGAAGACTCACCGCAGCAGTATTCGCAATATTTGAAAACGGATGGAACCATGGCATAAGGATATTCAGCCAGTCAGAGTTGACGGCGATCGGTAACTTGCGAATAGCATAGTAGAAAAATGCGCACCATAACAGTATTGTGTCCCAAATAGCGAGCGCTATTAGCGACACGGCCAGCACGATTCCTCTTTTCTGAAATAAAAACAGAAAATAAAAAAGATAAAATCCATTGACAGCTATCAAGTCGCTCTGCCAGCAATCGGAGTCAATTAGTTTAGAAGGCTGGAAAATCTCTGAAAGATTATTGTTTTTCCCTCTAAACAGAGTACATTAACTCCGACGAAGGCACCCTCCTGTTTGAGTTGCGTGATTTCTGGGGCGTCCAAGCACTCTCGCAAGACGGAAAGAATGTTGTTGTAATAAAGTGTGAAAAGCTAGTTTTACCTTATCCAAATTTGTCACTTGGACCCGTTTCACTCCATGAGCGTTTCCTATGGTACCCAGAATGACTAGCGCTGTTGTCAAATAACCATTCACTGTCATTGCAAATAGCCTGAAATTATCCATGAGCTGCTGTAGAGTGAGTTGTTTTCCGCGAAGCAAATGCTTTATCAAAGGTCTTGAAAGTTTTAAAGGTTTTTTAAAGGTAAAAGTTGTAATCTCCAAGTTGCACAAAAAGGAGTAAATTTTTATAACTCGTGACCTCCATGCAAACCTTTCGATTTTTTGAGAGAAAACAGATTTGATTGTGAACAGTCTATTTTCTTTTTTAAGCGCTAATTACATTCCACACATGGAAAACTTTACCCCCACAGAAATTTCTCGTAATTTAAGTTTTTTTTTTGAAAAAAATGAGAATATCTTGTGGCTGCATCAATTATTTCAATGAACAATAAGTATAGTGCATTTTTTATTTTGGTTTCTGTTCTGTACTTGTTACAGCAATGGGAACTTCTTGATGAATAGCGCGTTTCTTGAGCCAGTGCACCAGCACTTTTAGTCCCAAAAATTATGAACAAGAAAGGTCGACGTTTTCAGTTCTAAAAAACGCCATCCAAAGGTACGGAAGCTTCCGAAAAAAGCTTGAAATTTAGGTCACATTTTTGTAATTAGAAATTAGCCTCTGACTATTCCATGTGTTCTCGATCTTTCACAAGTGCTATTTCCTACATCAAACAGACTCAAAAGACGTCTTCTTTTTTTGGAAACATTACACTACAAAACAGCCGAGTAGGTGGTATTCATGGAGAGATCCGTACTCTTTTTAAATAAAAATTCCTTTTACATTAGAATGAACTGTTAAGTCAATTCATTTCGCGCAAAAAAAAAAACGAATGCATTTTTATAAAGGATCAGAAAAGTTCGGTTAGTTTCTAAAAATGTCCAACTTTAGGAAAGAAGGTAGACATGCGATCCTTACGGAAACGAGAGTGTAAGAAAAAAAGATCCTCAAAGTTTGCGAACAGCAAACTGTTAGCTGAGAAATCATTTCTTTTGTACATCAAGAACTTTTTATTTATCACATTCATGGAAACAATTTTATCGAAATACATCACTTCGCAAGAGAGTGATTAATTTCGATAAAATGCCGAACTCTAAAGGCCACTCCTTTTTACTTCTTTTGCTATTTATTCGCTTTTTTCGTATAGCGACAAAAGACAAGCGAGCTTGCAAGGCAGGTCCAAACGCATATCAGGCTCCAAAGACTTTCTTCCTAGCTTTGTCCTTCTGTAATCTTACCTGTATGTTTCTGTCTCCGGCTGCTTATAGCAATGCTCAATGGTTTCGTTCAGAAGCGTCACGTCCATAGTTGGTCGACTGTTTATTCGCAGTAATACCGTATTCCTAGCGATTCCATCGATTTTCTGCGAAAGATCACGCGTGGTTTAACCGGCCAGAACGTGCGTAATAATTGTAATTGGTAACGATAGGAAGAAATGAGCGAAAGTAAGGAAAAACGACACAAAATAAAATTGGAGAAGTAAAAAAAATGAAAAAATAGAAAAATAAAGATCGTACAATGCACTGTTACTACAGGCATAAATAACAATAGAAAAAGAAATGATTCATTTGGAATCAAATTTGCTCATCATCTGAACTTATTTGAGTGCCCAGTTTAGAAAAAGCATGCATAAACGTCAGAAAATGATCGGAAGACAAGGAAGATAGGCGAAAAAACCAAAGATGTAGCAAAACACACAATCAAGCAGAGATAGAAGTAGTGAAGGGTGGTCGATGATAGTTTTATCGGCGCACTTCTCTCAAAACTCTTGTTAAGCAGTTTGTTTCCAGGGAATATATGGGGATTCAAGGAATGCAAGGAATTCCGGAATTCAGGAAATGCAAAGAATTCCACATAAGTTGTGAGATCTATGAAGTAGTTAGTAGTGTGATAATAAGATAAATAGCCCAGTCCAGGGGCTTATTTAACAGTTTATCGAAAGAATACTACCTAAGAATGGCAAATGATTCTTAAGAAACCTAAATGCGACTAAATTCCAATTCGTGTTTTCGAACACAGTCGAAAAATTGAGTAATCAACCTGCTTAGAAGTGTGTGGGCAGAGCGGGAGCTATGCGAACGTCACCAACTCTGCTTACGAAAAAGAGGAGCAAACGAAACGAAAATAAAATCTTTTTTTCTCCTTTCTCTTCTCTTTTTTCCTGTCTTTCACTGGGCACAGCGTAGTTGTTCTTTATCCCACTTTTGTACTACCTATGTGCACATTTAATGTTTGAGAGTTTTTACTTTTTTTTGGTGCGTCTTCGAAAATACTAAATAAACAAATGCATAAATAAACTTGATAAGATTTGTGAGGCCTGTTTTGCAAAGCAAAGTTAACTCCACTCTTAGTGTTTTCGGGAACAACTACAAATAATTATCATCAAAGCAATGTAGGACCCGTGGGAAAGTCAGGGCAAATAAAACAACAGGGGCTGTTCAGAGAAGCTGTGTACTGTGATCTGAAATATTACCAAGTGTTGATGAACGTAATGCGTTAAAACTGACGCATTCGTCATGCGCACACAACAACACGTGTCCGTCAATGATGACGAAAGGTGATAAACAATGAAAAATGAGCTCAGAAAAACTGTAGCAGTTAGAGGGCGAAGAATAAATAGAAGCCGTAATCTTAGGACAGAGTATTGCCACGCCGATAAAAAGTGGAGATTTCGATGCGCGTGCGAAACCTCTTCTGTGGATTCCTCATTCGTCGAGGGAAACATTGCTGGGGTGAACTCCAGCTCTAACACAACCATAATTGTCGTACCGCGCACTCCAGTTTGTTCTGCTTAGAACTCTTTTTCTCAACGAAATCATTTGTTGGAAGTAATATAGGAGAAAACAACTGTTCCAATGTTTTCCTTCCAATTTCCTTCACCAAAATATTGTAAATCATATCTACTGTAAGGAAGTTGTGAATTCAATTTGAATGTGAAGAAGAACTCTTGGTTTCAATTTAGTGCATAAAAATTAAATTTCAAATGTAATTTTTATGCATGAAATTGACCTCTTGCACTCATCAGTGAGGTAGAAGAATTTCTTTACAATGACTAAATCACTGAGATATTAGGTATGAAGTTAATTTGATATGCTTATATTAGGTTGAGTCGAAAGTTCTCGGACAATGTGGTAGTGATGATTTCTAGAGATTATCACTCAGCAAAAAGCCGACAAAAATGGATATGTTAGCAACCGTTTGATAGAGAATAAAAAGCTCTTCAAAGTGCAGGTTAACAATTCTACTGAGCCAGTTCCCTTCCCGCCACCATGCCGCGCAACTTCAAGCCGTCGTCACACCACCGCCGCAACGTCATACTCTTTCTCCATCTGTCTGGCCAAGAACGCGCGGATATCTATAGACGTCTGAAGGAAGTTTACAAGAAGCACGCCCCCGCTAGAAGTACAGTCTACAAGTGGCACTCGAAGCTCGCGTCGGGCGACTATTCCATTGAAGATGAAGACCGTTCGGGACACTCAGTGGAGTTGGATTTAGACTTGCTGCGGAGATAGGTGGAAGCCGATCCGTTTCAAACCACTCGCGAACTGACAGTCACTCTTGGGATGAGTCAAACCACAGTTGTTCGCGGATTGGAGTCAATCGGCAAGATGCGAAAACTAGGTCGATGAGTACCACATGCTCTGACGCAGTATGAGATGGACTGCCGCGTTGACGCGGCACTTTCTCTGCTCACACTCAAGCGCATCCACACTTGGCTTGGGTACAACCATCGCCGGGGATGGGAAGTGGATTTCCTATTCTAACATTCACCGGCGTGCCCAATGGGTTGACAAAGGTACGGATGCAGAAGACGTCCTTAAACTCAAAGTACATGCCAAAAAGGTTATGCTGTGCATCTAGTGGAGCGTACACGGCGTCGAATACAGGGAGCTGCTCGATCAGGGATATACAGTGACCGCAGACGTCTACATTGAGCAACTGAAGAATTTGAAGACAAATCTCGAAAATGCACACCCGCAGCAGCACGAAGTCTACTTCCAGCACGACAACGCTTGGTCGAGCATTGCAAGAACGACACCAAAGCCAAACTGATAAAATTCGGTTGGACCATTTTACCACACCCACCGTATTCCGCAGACCTGGCTCCCTCGGATTATCACCTTTTTTCCTATCTCTAACGTCATCTGGATGGCCAAGAATTTCAAACCCGCGACGACATCAAAAAGGCACTCAAGCAGTTCTTCAGAGAGCAGTCCCCAGCGTTCTGGAGCAAAGACATCTACGGCCTGCCTAAACGTTGGCGTAAGACCATCGATGCCATAATTCAAATGATTTACAGTTATCGTTTAAAAATTTTAAAGTAAATAAAAATTTTGTCAATTTGTCCGAAAACTTTCGACTCAACCTAATTGTTAATCTATATCTTATGTCGGTAATATTTAACATTTGCAACGCCATGTCATCTCATATGGGGCTAACATACTTCTTGCAGTAAGCTGAATGCGTAGTAACCCACGAAAACGAGAAAGTCCGAATTTGCTCAAAATTTAGCTGATTTCGCAGAAGGTGAGATTTCCGAAAGACTGTTTCCACGAAACATTTTTCAATCGCAATGGACACCTTCAAAGGAGTACTAATCCTAAAATTCGCTGTTCACGTATCTTCTCTTATATCCACGTGTAGAATTGCATGCAGAATTTCTTGTTAGTGGGATAAAGGAAACAATGTTGCGGTTATCTGTAGCTTAACGAAAATACCTGGAAAGTTTAGGGTGAAAAGCAAGAAGTGTTTTCTGGATTGATTTACAAAATTTTCGATTTTCGTTTTGCCCGTTGATAGCCGGTTAAGGGAATTTGACTCACGTAAGAATGGAAATGTTGACACAATTCTACATATTTTATTGTCAAATCGAGTCCATACCTCCTGCACAAACAGAGGAAATATGAAGTAGTGTTGGACTGTGAGACTAAGAATTAAGTCTAAGATTTTAGGTATTAACCGAAGTAGTACGGTGAGAATAAAAAGTGTCGTTTTTCCTACGTTTTATAAATAAATTTTTTTCTATGGACCTAACACTATCCGACGTCATGTGATTAAAAATCAGTCAAAAACCACAGCCATTGATGTTTCTTGTGAAGGAAACCTTTGTGAGAAGAGAAATTTCTGCATATAAAGGGATTTTCCTGAAGAAATAGATATCTATTTCTGAGTTTCCTGTCAAAAAAGTGCCTGGAAAGCTATGGAAATGGAAAAAAAGCTATGGAAAGCATAGTTTTGATGGAGCCAGATAGAAAAAACGCACACACGGCATTTAGAAAAATCGCAGCAGCACTTTTGACCGATTGTCAATTTTACGGAATTATTGAAATTTCTGGAGGATTCACCACATTTTCTTTAAACAGGAAGCGATCGATGCCTCGAAAAAAAAACCTTTAGTTTAGTTACAGCTGCTTCTACTCGTTTTTCTATTTTTTATTTTTATTTTTTGAATTTTAGAATAATTCAAGTATATATGCGAGATTAACTACTTTGTTTTGGTGCTACTTTTATGCTGCCCGGAAGTTTTTTTTTTTCCAGAATGAACTGCTACATAATTATAATGTGGTTTTCAAAATATGTAGTCAAATAATCTGGGCGCGTGAGCACAGATTTATTTTTTCTCTCTACCAATGCACTATTTCAGCAATATTATAGGGACTGCAAATAATAGTGCTCCGATGAGCAAGGGGCCATTTACTTCTGGACAATGCTGGCTGCATGTTGTATGGCTCAATGGCTGCTGTTTTCGACTATAAATTCTTTCTGAATGCTTCTATAGAAGGCGCAACAACCCCATGGATAATGATGATATTCCGTGGATTTCACCATTATCCATGGAGTCGTTAGAATTTGCTCGTCAATGATGCTGAGAAATTTTAAGTTTTATCGAAGTGATAGCGCCTTCACCTCTCATTTGAAGAGTTTGCAGTCATAGAGGTAGAGGTTTTGGATTGTAAGATCGGCGGTCCAAGGACACCCTCATCTTCACGATTTTGAAAGTTACAGTGCCCGAGTGAAACAATTGTTATAAGGTTGAATGGCATTTCAGTTGCTTTGAAATAAATGTAGTAACAGTAAATTCCATCAAGTAAATAACTAAGAGATACAGTATGAAGTACAAGTACACGGGCGACAAACAAAGAGTTTGTTTAAACAATTATTCAACGAGATCAGAGTAGTTGTATGAAAAATCTCCATCAAAAGTGCAATACGGTAGTCTCGAGCGAATAAGCGTTAAGGCTTAGGATAATAGTAAAGCATAATGAAGGATGCAAAAGGAGCAGACACTGCTCTAAGATGTCGCTTCCGAGAGGAGCTTGGAAAAAGTAAAAGTAAGGAACGTGCGCGAAACGCTCAACACACCTGGATGAGTGGCGAAAAGTTAAGTCTTCTGCACTCGAAATCACGCGAATCGCGTTGAGTGCTCGACGCTGGGAAAAGACACTGTTGCCGATTGTGCATGGAAAGTACACGCTAATAATAGACAATGGTCTTTTTTTGAATGGCGGCGGTTGCGAATAGCAGCAGTGTAGCAGTCCTGCCATCTGGTGCTAATTAGGAAAGAATTACGAAAAAACGAATTTTTGCTAGCAGTCAGAAAACTGATTTAATCCATGTCTATGAGAATTGAGACTTGACACAGAGGAGTTAACAGCAAAGCTGATTCCATGCCCTTAGAAGGCTTTCATAGTGGAATGACCTCGCCACTGTTGTCGAAGCGAATCTCTGAGTTCATACAAAAAGGAAGAGAGAAACTATGAGACGAACGCAGATCAACGGATGAGCTACCCGGCCAGTTTTTGCTTAGTTCCTACAAAAGTTTTGATGGAAGTTCATGACTTCGAGGGTTCGGTAACACTGAACGATGATGCCTCGGAGTCGTGCGCTTCAGCGGCGGTCGGAGAATAAGTGGTTTTGGATAAGATTTATCCGAGCACATGTCAGCCCTCATCAGGGAACCTACATGTTCGACAGATAATGTGCATTTTAAGAGTACAACGACTTACATCAACCCACTAAACGAGGGGAAAAAAGAATAATGATAGAGCCAAGAGAAGGTGAATGAATAATGCGTCGTATTTTTATGCGCCACAAGGAGTAGTAGTGATGTAGAGAAAGGAAAAAAGTATAAAATACGGGTGAGTTGCAGAAAATTACAAGATCAGATTCAGAAACTTAAACGTTCAAAAACTACGCAGACGTGGGGAAAAGCAGCAGTTAAGAGAAGATCCGATTTATTGTTTTCTTGTTTTGGGCTTCTTCATTACATCTTAGCAAAGTCATCCTCAAATAACGAACTGTACCCATTTTAAAGAATACGAAAACATTA
Source organism: Necator americanus (assembly GCF_031761385.1). Classification (NCBI taxonomy): domain Eukaryota; kingdom Metazoa; phylum Nematoda; class Chromadorea; order Rhabditida; family Ancylostomatidae; genus Necator; species Necator americanus. The sequence goes on from NC_087375.1 coordinate 15,358,321, forward strand.
TTATCAACAACATCAATAACACAAAAACAGAACACTAACATTATCAGAATTGTTCAAATTATTCGAACGAATACCACAATATCACATCGAAAGAAAAGAAGAAAAATTTTCGAAAAATAATTATACCAGAAATAATTCTCGTGTAATTTTAAATTTACGGATAGTTCCACCAGCAATCATCTTATAATTCACGGCGCTCATAGCAAATACCTAACATTTGACAAATATTTTGATCAAAGGGAAAATTTATCAAAATTCGATAGAATGAGTATTGGAAATTGCGAGGAGAGACTCAGCAAAATCAGGCAGTGATTGAAAATTGCGAGAAAAGTTTCCAGGATTCTGTGAAGAAGTTGAAGAAGAATGACAGAAAGTAATAGGAAAGACGCAGTGGACGATAATTAAAAAAAGCACGAAGAAAATGGAAGGAGGGAAACAGAAAGAACTTTAGAGAGGGAAATGAAAATAAACGGATTTATTTTATGAGCCCATACATTAGGCACTGCTGGTTTGCGTTCGGGCTGGAAGGAAATGTTCTCCTTAAATCTTGTTTGCATCCTTATGAGGCGGGTAACATCTCATCCTACGCCTCGGACCAAAACGACTCTCCTTCCACCTCAATGATAAAATTCATTGTGGTCTTCGAGCATCTTCAAGCATGTGATTATAGTTCTTATTAGAAAGGAAACTATCATATAATGTGTATGATAAATTAAAATAACATTAATTTATTTACACATTCACTCTCAAACTAAACTATTTTTGAAAGGGGTGAACCGCAACAGGGAACTTCATTTTTCTCAAGTGCCAAATGCTCTAAAGTGCACATGTTTCGTGTCTGAGGAAAGCTCTTCATGGTCCCCGTTAGAACAACAAACGCACTGCGTACTTATCAAAATAAGAGTCACGGGAGCGGGCGGGAGCGAAGATGCGGACTGGCGAACGGCGCGGTGATTTCCGTCCGAGTTACAGAAATATAAAGGACTGGGCCTTTGAAGAATAAGAGAGGTCTGAAAAAAGCCTAAGGGAAGATCTTTGGGATCTGTTTGTTACTCCTACGGAAGAATTGTTGATTTAGTGATGAGATAGGCATCCGCTGCCTTACATATTACTCATCGCCGCCGACGAACTCAACTGAATCATCTCAACCGTGCAAAATTTCTGCGGGAACAACAACGCTTTCCGTTGAAAACCATCTCCGGTGTGTCCCTGTTCCTCTTTTTGTACCGTGACGGCTGTGACAACATAATACTGTGTATTCTGTAAAGAGCGAATGAAAGAAAAATCCCTGTTCCTGTGAGTTTTTATTGGCGAACATGCAAAAGGACCCTTATTATGTAAGTGCCTCACGAGGAATATGAAGGTGTAGGGATTCATTGTTTGCACTCACGAAAGCTAAAGTGTGCCGCTAAGAGCGATTCGCAGTCAAATCACATCTGGCGCTGGCGAATGGACACGCTTAACATTGTAAAAGGACGAGGATCGCAGCTCACATCCAGAATACTCATCAAGATTTTCATATATCTAGACAAATCACGATATGTTGCGTGCACATTTAGTGGATGTATGTGCGGCTTTAAAGTCTCTTTTACCAAAGTAAAATTTATTAGAGAAGAAAAGCAAAACATGCACTCAGGGACGACGCAACATAATCCTTTTGTTTCGGAAAAAAAATCATTCTCGAAACAAGCAGTGACTTTTTCCTCTTTGATAACGCTCAATTGTTTCTAAATGGTTCAAAGTATATCTACGTGAGTAAAAATGCTGTTTTCTCAGAATTACTGGGCGTTTCTTTCATGTGCTTGTTTGTTTTGAAAGATAATAGTATAGTAACATGAAGAGATATTCCGAAACCCCCGCCTCTCGCTTTTACACGTGCCTCCAAAAGAGAGATGGCGCACCGCCAGTAGTTCAGATCTTGATCATCTCTCAAGCCTTTCAGGCTGATCACATTGGTGTTTTCCTTTTTTTCGGCTTTCCTTTCAAGTTGTTGTGGAAAAGAAAGTTGGACGGATACGGTCTGGTAAAATTAGTCAAATAACTGAGGAAGTTAATGACGGTTTTTCTTTCATGTTCGGAGCCCTTAACATGCTCCAAGTTCAAGAAAAAACGCTATTCTGCTTCTGTGGAACTAAAACTTTTGTCTTTACTTTTTCTACGATTTCTGCTTTTTTGTCGATGAAGGTCAGAGGATTTTTTACAGTCCGTATTTCAACCTCTAACCTTTAATCCTTTCGCAAAAGCGATTTTTTGCCTTCCACAGCACTAGGCTGACCAGATGCTGATGTTCTCAACGGATTTGCGCCTTTTCCATGCCTCAAACGTTCCCGCTGAACCTCAAAATATCCCTTGCACGGTGTAGATCAAAAGTTTGGGCCTTATTCTTGCATCGCATCGCCTATCGTGCATACGGTACTAAGTGTCTTTTAGAAATGTCCTGAATACGTTGGCAAGCAGTTTTGGGGTTTTTCGCATTAGAATTCTGGTTCACATCTTTTCCGACTGATTCTCTTATTGATTATCGCACAAATGTTTGACGTATTGACAAAATAGATTCAGCCAGCTTTTTTTTCTGCGTTTTTTTTTCATAGGCGGTTATCTTTGATTCCCACTCCTTTTGGTGCGATGGTGTATTTTAAGTTCGAAATTACAGCATGCAGAACACTAGAGGGATTTTGGATAGCTGACAAAAGGTCGAAATATGAACATGAGGAATGAGCGCAGTGCGAACAAACGAACCAACCCCACATCGAGATCTGCATGGGTTTGATCCACAGGGCGGACCGCTAGGTCATTTATCGGCTTATAAATACCTGATCAAGAAATATTTTTTCAGGCCTTTGAAAAAGATGAGTTTGTCGAAACGTCAGGCCAATAAAAAAGTTTTACCTAAACCTCAACCTGTTGGCATAACAAGAAAACATAAATACACTCTCAAATGCCGAGGTTTCAAGAAGAGAGGACTTGGAGATTGCTAATCAAGAAACAATTTGTTGCATGTTCTTGTCGATATCGACACATGTCGTTCTTCAGCCATTTTGGCTCACAGCCATGCTATGAGGTTTTCTGCTACGTTACCAGATTGAGCAGATCAGATAAGCACAAACCGGAGTTTTTGAGTTCTTGTGTCTCCGAACAGTTTGAATGATTTCGCTAGGGTGATGAAGATGAATTAGTATCGCAAGCAAATCATTGAAGAAATTGCATGCAGTCAAAGTTTTAAGATACATGGTGCATTTGCAGAACAAGCACCGGTAATGCCGAAATTTCTTGCTATCGATTGGAAATGACTAGATATTAGAGACCACCACATTTCTAGTTTATCCTTCAAACGTACTTCACTCGGATAGCATAGTCTTGCCAAAACTAAAGTCTATCGCTCTGCGATCGAGATGGAACTTCACTAATCCTTGAGGCCAATTGCACCGAGCCACCCCGCCCGCGATCGAAATTGCCGGCTTCCCAGCGCCACTTCGAGCGTGGCCGTCTACGTAGTTGCACCGGGCTTCAGGTTGTTTTGACGGGACGTATAGCTTTCAGTCCCAACAACAAGAAAATTAGCAGATGGGTTGGGTATGTGTATGATCTGAACCGAGAACCAAGATGAGATTATGACGAGCGAAAGAACAGAAGCTGCGTAAATGCACGTGGGGTACGCCATAGGCCTGCAAATTCAGAACTATTCCAACAAAGTCCTCTTCTTAGGAACTCAGTTTCAGTAGTTTTTTTTGGCAATTCATTCTTACGCGAACCTTATTTGCTTAAAGGCGCTCAGGAATAGGAACAAAGGATAACGTGTCCTTGATCAATCCGCTAGGGCTCACTTCAATTCAGATTCTCTTGAGGTTTGCGAACATGTAACTGGCCGATACAGGGCTTGCGGGGGCGGGCCGATATGTCAAATGACAAAACTAAATAATCGAAACAGAAATGTCAATAAGGACTAGGAGTATCCAAGCGCAATTTGCTGTTGTTTCGGAACACGTTCGTCTGATCCTCTCGAGACAAGCAGAGGTGAGGTGACAACCTTGGTGATGTAACTTATGAGTGTGTAACTCAATAGTTTCCATGCTTGTAAATGTAAATGTAGTGGCAAAATTGGGAATTATCAATTTGCCCGGTATTCCATACATTTCACTAACTTACAAACGACTTTTCTGTACAGCACTGACGAAGAAAAAACAAGAAAGTCACCTAAGCGGTTTTTGTCATCCGGGAACGTGAATGTGGACAACAGACACACTCACCACCCCTTTCACTGCTTTTGGCTGACTATACTAGTTATAGACAATACTGGTTATGGAGTTTTTTATTTTTAATGAAGTCCTTTAAAGACTATAATCTTCAAAAGTTCTCTTAAAATAGGACAGAATCGAAGAGCAAATGTAAGATCACGTTCTTCAGTTCTGTGCGTAATGAGCGTGAAAATAAATTCGATTTTACCTGTACTATTGTAGACAAAACGAAGTCAGTTCTCGAATTATTGCTGCGTTTATTTTCTTTCTTTTTCTGGAGACGAGGAGCATGAAGGGAGGAGAGAGGGAGAGAAACTATTGAAATAATACACAGCAGAGGCCGCTCATTTCTGTACAACGTTTCCTTTCCTTTCACACCCAGCAAATAAAAGTGCGAAAAATTCTTCCTAAAAGGATTTTAACCCACTTCTACTTCTAAGGAAACGAAGAGAAAGCAGATTAGGCAGCAGAGTACAGCACTACTTTGCGGAAATGGGTCCTCGAAGTAAAAATAGCATCATCAGCAGAAGATGAAGTGAAACGAAAACGTCCCAGCTTATAACCAATCTCCACTAGGTTTCCAGTGATTGCCACGGTGTTTACTAGGGTACGCAACGGGACTAATGTTTGTTTTCGGTACTGCAGTGAGATATGAGAGCGTGTCGAACTCGTCGTCATTACTCTAATGCCCACTTATTAACACCACAGACATGTGTAATCCGCTTGGTTTTGTGGATTTATCGTCTGTAGTGAAGATGATGTGTCGTATTTTAAGGAAACTGCCATCCTTATTTCGTGTGAAAAACCGGAATAGAAGCGGAGGGATTATTATTGGTTATTTATGCGAAGGCAGGAGAAATTTCGTCTCAAGCTGCAATTACGACTATATTATCACGTTGACGAAGATGTGATCCATGGCCGGGCCGTATGCATTTAGACTTATTGGACAAAACGTAATTATGTACAGCATCCTACGAAAAAAAATCAGCAACTACCAAAAACAGTTAAAAAAAAAACAACTCATACAAAAGTGCAGGAGCAATACGAGCCATGACTGTCAGCATCAAAACTGACGCTTCAGTATATATGTGCGGACTTCAATGCGCTGAAGAACCGTCACATTTGCACGCAGAGCTCTGTCGAGTTTCTTGCCAAGAGCATAGAAGAAATTTTCTCTCCTAGTTTTCTTCCAGCGTGGTTTGCAAATATTTCTTATAGCAAACACCTCTTACAAATCCACAAATGAGAAGAGTCAGTAACAGCAACATCGACCAGTTTACCCGACGTTGCAACTTTTCACACCCCTGCGAGCGATGAGGTGATCACGTAAAATGCATTACTTCATTCGTATGGGTGCGGGGAATAGCTTCGTCGTATAATTTCATCACCAATAAATCAAGCACGCACCAGTAAAAAGGACAACTGCAGGGCGTTTTTGCAGCTTGAAAGCACCCCGCGCGGGTATTGCCATATTCCGAAACGTATTTCGGCCTAAATTTAGGGTATTGAGGAACAGCCATGCATTCCACACGTCATTTTCAATCTTCATTCTGGTGCGCTCCCTTCTAGAAATTTTCGATTTTCGCCACTTCCGTCACTTTTTTGGAGTATGTCTAGAATTCATGCGGAGAGCTTTCTGGTCAACTCTAAACGAAAATATCGAGGGACATAGAAGCTCCCAAATTTGATACTGCTTATGCCCATTTTTTGGTAATAATATCACCTTTATTAGTACTTTTTTGAGTTAAAGTACTGTTAACTTACTGCTAATCCAGTTTTGTCTCTAGCACTTTGAGTTACTTTTACTTTTTCTTAGTTTTAGATTTAAGGTCAGTGCTAATGTAACTTCCCAATCACAAAAACTCATGCGGTTCAAGATTTTTACTGAAATCTTGGGGCACTAACTAAAAAAGTTAAAAAGCGACCATAAGCAGGGGGTAATGCTAAGATGAAGTGACGCTAACTAAATAGCTTCTAAGAAGAGCGAGCGGTAGAGAAAACCACTTTTACGAATTCCACTTTTCTTTTGGGCTTTTTTACTATAGCAACGTGGAACTTTGAGAATGAGTTTGAGGTCTTTTTCATAGCTTTCAGCCATGCATAGCTGATTTTTAGAAGTGTTATCCTTTTTGCTGTTAAGAAAGCAAGTTGACCAAGTTAGTGTTCATCGAAGCATAGAAAATAAGCGCATTATGGAACAGAATTCAGTGCAGGACGCACCAACAGAGAGGAGTCTTAAAAAATGTACGTACATGGTGAACTGAGAGATGAAGGAGGCAATGTGACGTAGATGATAAAATAAAGGATGAATATTGAAGAAAGAATAGGAAAAATTAGAAAAAAAAGTCCGCGCTTTGTTTCATGATTTTAAATGATTAGACAAACTGGGTAATAATAATGTCGTTTTTCGACTAGTGAAAAAAACATTCTCAATCCTTACCCATTCATCCTGCACCATTTACTTAATCACCTTTTCAATATCGAAGACCTACTGCTGCTTCTTGGGCAAATTCCCAATAGTACGACTATAGAAGGAAAATGATTTTTGATTGGAAAAAACCAAAATTTCATGCGCAAAAAATGATCGTGGTTTCGGATAATCCACATTTTGGGAGAAAAGGCTTGATAATCTCCAAGAAAAGGAAAAAGAATAAGGTAGAGAAATTACACTAAACTGCTCTGGTGAAGATAATATGCTGGCATGAGAAATACTCGAACCGGAAGGACGCGAAAGCGAATACTGAATCTGAGCAGGGAGTTTTTGCATGGACGTTAACGTCTTGCCTGAGACTAGAACGACGCCAAGCCGGGGATAAGCGGAAATGGGAATCAAAAATCAACTGCCGAAACATCCAGAAATGATGGGCAGTAAGCCAAAAGCTTAATTCGGAAATGAAACAACTGTGAAACGTTGTTCCTTAGGAGACGTCGTCAGAAACTTGATTTGTTCGATTATATTAATTCAATAAGACATGCATTAAAAATGCTGCTGCGATCGCATAAATCCACGATTCTTTTCCACACACATTTCTGCAGATACCTTGCAAACTTCGAAATTCCACCACTGCAAGAATAGAACAGAAAAAAGTTGGTTGAGGTGATTACAATAGTGGTTTCAACGAAGAGAAGCAAGGAAAACAAAGCTATGGTGAAAGAGCACGGCTAATACCCTCTCCCCGGCAAATTGCTGTAAAAGGCCCAATTTAGAGAGCTTCTTGGACAACAAAACTAAGCTGAATAAACAAGAATTGAGACAATCGATTGAGATTTCGTTGCAATTCTCGATTTGCTGTTTGCGAAATCATGAACATGCAGAAAAGAGAGGGGGAGGAAAGAAAGAAAGAAATAAAGAAAGAAAGAAAGAAAGAGGGAAAGAAAGAAGCCACGTTACGATGTGCGAAAGTTGGCTTTTTTACTGAGTACTCAGAACTCTGAACAGAATCTACTGCTGACTACTGGTTCAGAATTGCATCATCGCAGTAGGGTTGAAGAAGTCAAGTACTGTAAATGTGGTTTCTGAAGGTTTAAGGGATTTATAGCAATCGGATTATCAAAACACTTGAATCTCAAATGACTGACTTCCCACAAATCCTGATCCAGTACTAGAAGGTAGTTAAGGATAGTTTCTGATTTTTGTTCACTAAAAAGCTAAACAAGTAAACAACTAAAGTAGAAAATAAACATAAGAGAAAAGAAGCGCTGTGGACAGAATCAATACTGAAGCGATATAAAACAAATAAACAAGAAGTAGATATAGTAAGTTGTTTCTAAATGTATCCTTATTTTAAGTTACGGTTCGACAGCTTCTTTTTTTATCATAGTTTCGTTTATGAATCAGATAAAATGAAATAATTAATTTTAAATTGTTCAATTTGAGATTTTGTTGTCTCGTGCACTTCATAAATCTTCTCGAACTTGTAATTCCCAGAATTAAACAAAAATGCCATAAAATGATTTTCAGTCATTTGTATGGGAAACTTTAGGCGAAACTCAAATTTAAGATTACATAGGATTAAAACGGAATCCAGACCTCAATTTAAGAGAGCTTCATAGTTTCATTTGAAGTAGTTTCAGCTTATTAGCAGCTTTGCTGCTTAAGTATGCGCGTGATCCCCAGAATTTCTGATGGTGTCCCGTGCGAAGAGCAGTGCACGAAATCAGCCGAAATATAAGAAGTAATTAAATGCCTCTAGGAGTAAGAGAAATTGCATAGGTGTAGTATTTGTAATGAAAACTCTTCCTAAGAGATAATATACGCTAGCTGTGTAAATAGTGAAATAATTCAGGAATATAACCAAGAAAGCAGTGATTAGCGAAGAAGCATTAGAATTTGATTGTTGAAAAAACAGCAGCATAATTTATAGGAATAACAAAACGATAAGTGACAATAGGTTCTCAAAGTGATGGAGTGACGTCACTCACCTCGCGTTTGAAATGTGTGCGACTTCTGGAAGCGAAGACAACTGTTCCGTTTTTTTTTTCAAAATAATTGGAAGATGAGAAACAATTAATTATCGAACAGTATTTTTGATTCCCGCGAATTCGCGATGCATACCTGGGCTCATGTAAAATCAGTGCGAAATTGTGCTAGAGCGGTGGCGGTGGTGGTGGTGCCTACAACATGTGTGAACGGAAAAACTTCGGTAAAGCGCTCTGAACGGATTCCGAATATGCTCGCAGGGAAAGGAGTGCACCTGCATAGTTCCATAAAAAGTAGATCCTCTTTAATCCTTTCTTTAGAATGGCACGGTTTTCGATGAGGTGAGGAAGGTTAGAAATGTCAGAGGAAGAAGAGGCAGTCCAAAATATTTATGACTGAACCACAAAAAATAGCCCATAAAGTATCGGAAAGTTATCGACCTAATCTTCATGAAAATGATTCAAACTTTACAAAGGCTTAAAGGTTTGTCATCGGAAAAATCGGTTCCATCACAAATTATTTTCTAAAAATGAAATAGAAATTACAATATGAGGTCCTTCTAGCCTAGTGAAAAAGGAGTATTTCTAATTGTCCTTGGGTAAAATTGGGTTTTCGTCCACCCCCAAATGCCACTTCAAAAATTAGAACTTGAAGAAAGATACAATCAAACTGAGAAGCTAATGGTCGCGCAAAGTTGGACCTATGAAGAGGAAAGCGACTACAGATGTGAAACAATACTTAAAAAACATGCGAAACGCACCCTTGCATAGCATTTAAGAACAATGCATCCTAACAAAGCCTTTCCCCGGCATTGCTATGTAGAGCTTCTTAGCGTCATCCAAACTTTTGTCTCGGAATCCCTTCTACTGAGAATTTTAAACCTACAATTTAATTTTTTTTAAACCCATTTGTGAAAAAAAGAAACCATAATTTTAAACCCATTCGTGCAATGATCCTAAGAAATGGAGTGACTTCGTTCGGGAATAATACGGACTACGAAAAGTACGATAATCCACCTTGGTCTACATTTTTTCCTTCTCTATTTTCATTTATTGATTGAATTAGCTGTTGGAAAGAAGTTCATGAAAATTCAATAGATTGTTGCCGGAGTGCTACTTCGTATTCTCTTTGTTGGTGCTGATCGGAACCTTTCAGTTCTGCCTCTAGAAAAGTAAGAGGGATCTATACGGGGAAAAAATCTGGAACGATGGTTTGTTCTAGCACCGTAGAGGATTTTAATACGTATACCAATAGTTGTTAGGATCGTAGCAATATCTTCGGGAAAGGCTACGGGCGCAGGGCTTCTCGCCTCTTCTGTGACCAGTCGAAGGTGCGCTGAGACAGAGGATGCTCAGAATTTCGAGTTCCGTTCCCGGGATCTCGGAAGTCTCGGCGGCCTAAAGTCTTCGTTTTCGACTTGCGAGTTTCGTTTTTCGACTAGCGAGGTTTCAAACGCGGCTCTCGCTCATCCCTGGTTGAAACCATACGGTTGAACATATTTTTAGTCATTCTCGCTACCATCGTGATACGCAAGGTAGTCGAATGGAAGACATTCCACATATTTGACATGACAAAGAATTAACTGTTCTAAATGATTTCTTAGACATTTCCTTATTTTTGCAAATGAGCAACACAGCAATCAGCACGATATGCTTGCATCCACTTCACATTTCTTCGCTCTTCATTCTTCAAAAAGTTGGCCACCGAAAAGCTATTTTCGCAGACGAAAGATCGGATTTGTCTTCTCCACCTGCGCTTTCAGCACTACGGAGGTGCACTGACCGGCTTTATAGTGCGTCCCCTTCACTTTAGACCGATGTTAATGAAGGAAGAGCTCGAAACTTAATTTGCAATCTAACTGGCTCGGCTACTCGGCTATATACTGGAAGTTCCGATCCGATCACCGAGTAGCTGAAGTGTTCGGATGCAACTGGATACGTAGCTATTGAAATTTTGAGCTAACATTTGGATAAGTGTTCATTCTTCTCAATAGCGAGCACATTGAACTCGGATGTTCCGGATAAGGTGGTTTTTGAGTTCTCAAAGATTGTAACCCTTCGCAAAATCCATGCTGTGGGCCCACTGTGTTTCAATCGTAAATAATAATTTCTTTTTCAATTTTGGTTACCTTGTAAGTTCTAGGTCTCTTTGAGAAGTCACCTTCTGTTCAGTAAAACCAAGCTGACCTAACCTAATTTTTCCGAGAGTAAGTTAGTCAAATTTGCTTAGTTCAGCATAGCATTTTCGGGGATATCTTCCGGGACGCGCTAGAATTGCCCTTTAATTACATTTTACCTGGAATTCTATGGACGCGGCAAGACATATAAAAACTACCAGATTCCTGGGATCAAGGACCATTTTCTTCTTTCAGTTTTTGAAAGGACTCTTAGAGCTTTACCAGTTGTTCCAAATTCATTAGTAGAGGGTAGTTCGTGAAGTTATAGTAGTTTTTTCATTGTTCCTTTTGCTCATAAAAGTGCTGTAACGCAGATACGTGAGCCATTTGCTGTTAAGTAGCACAACAACTGACAATTCCTGATGTTTACCCTCACTGACAAGCAATTTTTCAAATATTGACATCGGAATTCCTGGTTCAGACGGATTTCTTGTTAGCATTATTTGTCACCTCAATATCACAGAACTATATTATTGAGGCGAAAAATCGTAACTTTTCTGGGCTTCAAAAGTAACCTCTTTTCCATCGAATTAAGGTGTTTGTTGTAATCCTTGTTGTTGCTAAGCAAAGGTCTCGTTGGTGTACTGTAGCCATGACGGAGATGCAGAGACGTTTTAAACAAAGAGTTCTATGAGTTCATGGATTTCTCTGGGGACATGGATCCTGTACTCCTAGCAGTTTAGCTACTCAAAGATAATGGAATTCGTGATTTCGGTTATCGCCGAGTAACTAAATTGCAGACCATGTTTCGAACTCTTCATTTAGGAATTCACGATACGGCGAAGTCGGCGAAGGTCACTTTAAAAAAAGTTGTACTATGTTGGTTTTTGCTGAGGTTGTTCTTGAAATTTCACGGAGAGAAAATAGTCTCAAACTTATGAGCGTACGAATTTTGAAGCATGAAAACTAGAGAAAAATTATCTTCAATCAAAAAAATGTTCTTTTTTTCCACTTTTGACATTTAGGCTTGAAGTTCGAGAAAGGATAGAAAATGATCGAAAATTGTGCTCAATAGGCAGAAGTTGAGGAACCCGGCGAGTTGGTCACAGGACACTCAGGGTATCAGAAATTGGTTGGGTCTCATTCAGTCATCCCAGTGGAGATACCCTCGCAACCTTAAGGCCAGCCGCATAGGTTTTACCAGTATGTCACTGAGTGACATAGTGATAAAGCCTATGCGTCAGTACGGTCTGTAATCCGGCACAGGTCATAATCAACTTTCACTCTTTCAACATCTAGAAAAGATCTAGTGCCTGACTGCTCCGCTCCCACCAGTAGTCATTCCAGAAGCAACATACGAGTTCATTAGCATCTACGATTATGAATTAATGTCGAACGCTTTCTACCAAATAAGATTGATTGACACCGCTTTTGCCCCTGCTATTAATGTGCTTCTTAACTATAAATGTGTCTCTTAAAAGGCATGAGATCACTGATAAAGGCAAAAACTAAAGAAAAGCAAGTTTCTGAATCTTAGGAAAGCTACTTCTCGTATTTGTTTAAACTTTCCGTTGACAAAGTAACTAATAAAGTTCGCACTAACTCAGAAAACACTGCATAAAACGCGGAGAAATAATGAAGCAGAACGGAGAGGTGATTTCATATAATGAGAGTATGCAGGGGAGGGTAAATAAGAGAATTGTGAAGAAACTGAAAAGTTCTTGAAATTTGTTTGATGCTTATTTCGGCATCTAAAACGAAATGAAAAACTAGATTAACGATCAGTAATTCGGTATTTTGTGGCATATCATCACCGTAGAAGATGAAGCGCACACACGAAAACATCGCATTGATGACGACAAAACATGAACACAATGAATTTTTAGACGTGAGACCGTGTATTAATAAAAACATTCTCTTTCTCCCCACACAATGGAATTTTATACAGCACGAAATGAAGCGAATTTCTACCAAATCGAACATCGTAAATCGCTTTCGCTCATAATCGCTGACAGCAAAAAAAGCAGGCCCAGCTGTGCTCTCGAGACTGAGGGAGCCGCTGTCGAACGCTGTCCTCGACGTTGTCATACATCGAATCTGCTTCGTAATAATCAATTAGACAAGCATAGGTAGATGGAAGCAGATATCCGACAGATATCCGGGGAATGCACCAAGGATCACCACATAATCTCGTTTGCGATTGCACTTCCTCGCAATTGGTCTACATTCAATAAAGAAGTTTTTCACTTACTTGAGAGCATAAGCTCGTAAACAGTTGGTTCTAAAAAACAAAAAGAATTATTCGCTACGCCTCTAATACTTTTGCTTACTTACTTTCACTTACTACCACTTGGTTAACTCTTTTGCTCTACATAAGTACTAGTCTCCTAGTTAATTACCATAGGTAAGCTTTTCTCGTGACACAAAAAAGGATCTACTTTTGCCCCTGCCGTACGTTCGTTTCTATAATAAATATATCTACCACTACACTAATTTTTTATATTATTGCTATACCAGCCTGAACGTCCCGCCAAAGCCGGACTTCAGGCTTATTTTGGTGTTCGCCTCGCTCGCCTTCACCGAACAATAAGAAATAGCAGTAACGACATTTTTTTGAAAAATTAGAATTGCTTTTCTCTATCAACGGTCTCTTCAATTTTTTCTACCCAAAAATTTCAGCATAGATGAAAGATTTTATGATTTTTCCCTAAACGCTCAGTTCCATATTTGGAGAACAATCAAACTTGATTTTACATCTATGTTCCTTTCAAACCTCCTCAATTTGGAAACATTATTCGAAGTGTGAGTTTCCTTCGCTCTCAACTATTAGCAAAGAATGATGTGCTAATATGGAATGACGTGAATATCGCTATCGTAGTGATAAAAATAACGTTCTATGTCAGATCGCATTAACTGTGGGCTACTATGTATGTATTGTATTTGATCAGCCGTTCGCACGCCTGTTTCCTCTTTTTGAAGAAAGAATGATAGCAGCATTGTGGAGAAATGCTGGGAAAGAGACATGTGAAGGAACCATGGAAACCAATTCTACTGCGCTTGGACTCCTGCGCAACAATTCTACGCGGTAGAACCCGTCTCTCCTCACTCCATAGCTTTCTGGCAGAGGCGCACCATTTCAAACCCGTTGGACCCCTTCCACCCTTTTTTACAGGCATCTGGCTCCGGGGCACGAATTCGACGCCGTAGGACCCTCACCCAATTTTACTGCGTTGGGGCCCCAGCGCACCGAACCGACGCCATAGTATCCGTCTCCTTCTCTTTTTGGGATTTCTTGACTGAGACACGCATACACAGACGCACACAAGTGAAAGAATAAGCCTGTTATTATACAGCATGATAGTTTGCAAATTTGGAAGCACACATCAAAATTTATTTACCCTCACTAACATATAAGAGAAACTAACTTGCCTTATCAAAGCCTACATAAATAGCAGCACAACCTTGGACAATAGTAAAAGGTAGAGTGCTCGCCTATCACGTACATGGCGATGGTTCGGCATCTCACCTGCGCAGGCACAGCAGACATAAGATTCCTTTCAATTCCGAAAAAAAAATTGTTTACTCATAAATCGTATCAAACGAAAAAAACTCGATCGTTGAAAGATCTTCCCAGCGTATTTGCAGCCGGCATAGATATATTTTAAAGTTGCAAAGTCTCTCATGTTTTGCAAAGATCCAGGAAGAGGCACTTGAAAATCTGAAGAACTCTAATCATTGAAAAGAACCACTTTCCCACCCTTCACCGCACGATATAGCAAAAACTTTCACTCGATATGGTCATTATCCTCCCATCCCCAAGAAGAGGAAGATAATGATCATGTTGAGAAAACGTTGAAGAGTTATTCACGCTGGAGAAAAGTTTGTTTTCAAATACGTTGCTTGTCGTAAATTCACTGTAGGATAAATCGTGAGTGACAGGCGTACGTAATGGACGATATCATGTTCAATTTTTAGTACTTCTAGCGTTTAGACTTCAAATTCGCTGATCTACCTATGTGTGTCTCTTCTCGGGGTTAAACGTCAGCAATTGTGCTGTACTACCGTCGTAGGGTTGATTACTGTAGTTGTAGCACTAAAGCCTTACATTTTCTGCTGCAGTACAATGTGGTACAGTCACTGTAGTGAACTGTATCTCTAGTCGATATGAAAGAGGACTGAAACCGCACTGCTATGAAGAAATTTAACGTTAATCTGTCTTAAATCGTTGGTCCAGTCTCATCGATTACTTCCAAATAAAAGTGCGCGCTAAATTCTGATATTCTACAGTAATGTAATTACAAAATAACCAGCATGGCCATCAGAAGCATCGTTTCGAGGTTTTGATTAGAGCCGTCTGAAAAACACGGGGTGGTGACTTACCGCACGATCGAAGTGTTTTTATCTATTTTCAAATATTACGATTATGAGCAAACTAGAGCGGTTCCCAAGCGTGTTTTTTTTTTCGCTACCGTACATGTTTTTTCATGAGTATCCGCGTAGGAAACGGCTTTTTCATTGTGCATCATCCATCATCATCATTCATTGTTCAATACGGAGGCGGAGAGTTTTTTTTATCAAACTGTGGCGGGGAGAAAGGCAAGGTAGTATATTCTACACAAAAACGCATTCTTCAAAATGTGGCGATGAAATCATGGTGCTGATCAAATTATTTGTCGGATGAATCTCAATAAATTTTAAGATTTAGTACATACACTATTTTCTGTCTATTCTCATTGTTGCTTTTTCTTTTTTTAAACTTAAAGTTTAAAAAGTTCAAACCAAACTTTTTTTAAATTTTACCATACTGATAATTTTTCTCAGTGGTTATCTATATTGGCTTGAGCATTGAAAAGACGTATGTATTAAAAATGCGGGAAGTGACCACCAGTGAACTTTGTAAAAAAAAAAACGATGAAGGATTTGGTGCTGGAAGAAACTTTTACGAAATGAAATACGTTCTAAATGCTATTCTTTTTCTTATTGTGTTTATGTATTATTAATATTTATCATTACGTTAATTCCTGACTCTCCATCCTAAAGAAACAAAACACTTCGTTTTGAAATATCTGCGAAATATTTCGCTGAAAATACCGAAATTCAATATTTCGCTTGAAGGTATAAAGTTCTTAGAGAATGTCCGCATACTATGGAACCACAACTGTTTTTATACGAGCATAGCTTTGGTAGACAACTGAAATACGGGCATAAATCTTACTGTAGCAATGTGGCATATTATGTTAACATTACTACCATTAATACAGAACTTGCTACTGGAAAAGAGCTGAGAAGAAAGTGGAAATAGAATGCAGTTATTCCTAGGAGCGACAGTGCGTAGACTCCCAGGAAAAGCAAGCACAGTGAGTAAGTGAATTTGAACAAGACACTCGCACCGACGTCTCATTTTCCAAAACGGGATATCGACGTCAGTCGTCCACAACTTCAGGGAAACGTCACCGTCTTAAGCACCAAGCTGCCAATAGAAACTACGTCAATGCATTAGATTTCACTTCAAGCTTGACAAACACTGCCCTCCCAAAACCGAGTATCAAGTGAATATTTTTGCGTCATTCACTCCCACCTTCACCGCTCCTGCGTTGGCTACCTCCGTGAAGGAGCTGCGTTAAGGTGTGCTCCAGGGAGAGATATGTAAATTGGTAGGTAGCAGTAAGCCGTGCCAGACCGGTTAAAGCCAGAGAGAACGTAGTGTGGACGCCTAATGGAAAACATAGAGTTCTCGGTGGAGATTCCAAACGTGAGTTTGTTCTCACTCAATTCTCTCTAGTCGTCCTAAAGAGCGACGTCGAAACTCTTTCGTTCCTACAAGGTATGTTATAACGTGCCACCCTTCTACACGCTCCAGTTCCCTCAGCTTCTACATAAATACACTGCTGAGAGACCTTGTTGATTCTCGAACGCTCGCGGATGCGGCAATTTTTTACGCGTTCCAACTTACTTCGCAGGAACTAACGCCGTATTTTAGGACGATAAGCGGCGATTGAGCTTGGCCACGCTCATATTTGTGCTATACACCCCAAACTTTTCTTCCACGTCCACGCACTTCGTCAATTTTTTGATGCACTGTCCTTAGAAAAGCAATGGGTGCACCTGTGCTGGTCCTATTCACTGAATTTTGATTTTACGCAATGTTTTACAAAAAATTCCATGAGAACATAAACACCAAACACATCAAAATCAACACTGGAACTCTAATCGGGTCCGCTGAAATGTTGTCAGCGGAAATGAGCTTGGCTTGGAACCATGTAGTCAGTAAACTCGCGCAGTCGAATCACATTTCAAGTCTTCAACACGGAAGGTGATTGGAACTTTGAAAGAATGTAGCTTACACGTCCCTAAGGAAAACGAGAAGGCGTTGTCCTAATAACTGAGAGGATATCGCGTCAGAACAAAAAAGAAGAGAACAAAAATAGACAGAACAATGTTGCACTGAGTTTCCCGCGGAAGTGCAAATTTAAGACAAATGTCACAATGGAAGGTTTTAATGTAAATAGCGAGTAGATCAGACATAGCGCAAAAGAGTAGGTTAAAGTGAGAAGTGAGCTCTACACCTCCGTTCTTCCTAATATTTTGTGTGCAAGGATGTTTGTGGGCAATGGGGTTCCAGTTTGATTCGTTTTCTTCTTTTTATTTCTATCCTTCCAGTGGTGGTAAATTTTAAAAAGGCTTTTAGGTGCTGATTATAATGGTACTGCTTTTTAGATCTGCGACAGATCTATTTCTAATCAATTCTTAGCATTATCTCATTACTATTGCTACTTACGTCAAATATCCGTTGACCTTCATAGCAAGGAGAGTAGCTCTGTGTTGAGCTACACTGAACTAATCTGGTTGTTTATGAACGAGAATTTTTAAAAAGCGTTTTCCTTAGTTTCCTGTTTATTCCTTTTGCGGTGCCAAAAAATCCGCCTTCCCCAAAGTAAACGTCGCCGGTTTGCGAATAATCCGCTTGCAGAGCCTTGCTCATTTCCGCTTTCTTGAACGGCTCCGCCCATTGCCCCCTGTTGGCTCTCGGAGCCACCACGGGACCAACGCAGTGATTGCCAGCTGATGACGAGTCGATGTAGATTCGCCAACAACAGTGATCGGCGTCCCACTCTCTCTATTGCATCTCCTTTGGTCGCCAGCGTCTCAGCAGGGCAGCCTCAAGGGAGAAGAGGAAAACAGAGTTTGCTCCATCAGTGTGAACCTTCTGAGCTGTTTCCTTTCCATAGTCAGTCACCATTGGATACTTTGGGAGAATTTATAAGAGGAACAGATTTCATCGCAAGTGCTGCTTTTAAAATAGTGTTCAAGTGTTTCCTAAGTGTTTCCTGTATGGATTTCAGGAGGAGTATTCGTATACGGTATCGCATCGTAGATTAAGGAGAGGGGGGTGATTCCGTCCATTTTTTCCTAATTGCCGTAAAAAAAACGGTCCGGAAGATACGGCGTCGAGCGTCCCGGAGCGCTATTTTCTACAACGATTGGAGCGCGCCAGCCGTGTGCACACGACGCATCTTCCGGGCCGTTTTTTAACGGCAATTAGAAGAAATGGACGGAATTACCCACCTCTCCATAATCTACGATCCCGTGTACGAATACTCCGCCTGAAATCCGTACCACCTCAGATTCGTGGTACCTTTAAGTAGATTTTCTAATAGGAAACTCTAAGAATTCAGAGAAAGAGAGCAGCGAAAAGAGACAAGCCTCCGCTCGCTGTGAGCAAAACCAAGTGATTATGTTAAGTTCATGATCCATTATGTTCCGACGATGATGATGTCGTTCTGGAACGAACGGGTTCATGCACACAATATTTTTTTAATCAAATAGTTAGGCCAAACGTGATGCGTTGATGTATTCCTCTAGGATACTTGTTTCTTGTCCTCTTGATTTTGAGTCTGCGTTCAACCGGGCGAACTCAACGCCTTTGCCGCAAGGCACCTTCATTCTCCGGGTGTGACCCACATTCCCTCATCCCTCACCCCTGCCCTAACCGAAAACGCATCACGCTACCCATTTGATAGATATGGCGCCCACCAGATCACGGGTAAAAAACACAGCGTGGATAAATCCCCATGCGTTCGATTTCAGTTTCCAAAGACTTCAGAATCGTTTGAGGTTTATGAACGCGTATGCATCCTGTGTAATGGCTTGCAGAGGCGAGCCGATGTGTCAGGTCAGTATTTTTATGCTCTCGGACAATATCTGGTGCCAATTTATCATTCTGAAGGCTTTTTACTTCTACCCACTGCGCTACAACCGCCGACTGTACATATATAGTATTCAGTATTGATTCAGTAACAATTCAAGAAAACTGAAAATTTTGCTGTTTAACAGAAATGATTTAACAGAAGTAAGCGCAGACGTTGTGTCCTCAATAGCATGATCAAACGGAGTGCAGAAAATATGTTGAGAACGGAGGAGTTACCCTTATTTCGCTCCAACATACATTAAAAGCCGGGAATAAGACGTGATTTCCGAAACTTCCGCTCTTTGAAAGTGGTGCTTGAAAATGAGTATTTTACACGTTTACTTCAGACCAGCAAATACGTAACAGCAGCGCTAACGTGAGCTTAAGGGAATGAGCAAGGATAAAAATCAGACTGCGAGCAGGAAGGTTGGATGGAATGAGACGAAGTATTGTGCCCGCTTAACGTCAAGTTCTGGATATTTTAACACACTGACGACCATGTAATCCAATATGCTTAGCGTCTTGTTGGCCACCAGAGACCTTGCTACCTATAATGGAACCGATATAAGCTAGAGATTCAATTTTTAACACACTTCACGATTCTTGAAATTCTTTAGACAGAGTTCAGAGTACTACACAAACAGTTCATGTTCGTTACAGGAAAGCAAAAACTCCGCCCGTTTTTTAGTTGAAAAAGAAAACATACGGAATGCATGGTCATCAATTCGTTTAAAGGAATCACCCCAAGAATCTGAGGTGGTACGGATTTCAGGTGGAGTATTCTTATACGGTATAGTAGATTATGGAGAGGGGGGGGGGGTGATTCCGTCCATTTCTTCCTAATTGCCGTAAAAAACGGCCCGGAAGATGCGGCGCCGCACAGGGCTGGCGCGCTCCAATCGAACTCCTTGCAGGAAGCGCCGAAACGCTCGAAGCGGTATCTTGCGAGCCGTTTTCTACGGCAATTAGGAAGAAATAAACGGAGTCACCCTCCCGCCCATAATCCATGATCCCGTATGCGAATACTCCACCGGAAATAGGTACCACTCTAGATTCGTGGGGTGATGACTTTAAAAGGAAGGGCAGTCTCGTTCTCATGGGTGAAAGAGGGGATTTCACCATTTTCTACTTCTCCTCTCTGGGAAATGATTTTTAACACTCGATCTTGCAGCTTGGTTCATGGATGAAGCTCAGTGATGGGTTTTTGGAGTAAGTATCAAATTTAATCGTAACGAATCACAAGGATGAAGATGGGCCAGTTTTTGCGGGGTAATGAAGCATCGTCGATGAATCAAAGAACTGCCAGACTGGAATCAAAGCGAAACGCTCGTTTCCGTTAGTGCTTGACATTTTTCCGAAATAACGCCCCTCATTTGCCGTGCGAAAAACAACCTTCAGCGAAATGGCCCCGTATTAATATTCTTGGGAATTTGAGTAGTCGAAATAGTGATACAAAATCAATTATCTCAAAAAGAGTAGTTGAAGGAGTTTCAACAGAGGGTGAAAAAAGAATACTCCCTGCAATTTGACTCCGTATTATGATGGGGGTTCCGGGAGGTACAGGCGCTAATAACGTTATAAGGTTGAACGAAAGCGGGGCATGTTCTAAAGAAGGAGTCCAATTTTTATCCTTAAAATGTGATCATACATTGTCTTTTGGACGCGCAAGTAGTAAACACTCTTTTTCTCAAATATGTTTCTAAATGCCAAACTAATAAATGTAGTAGGGAGTAGTTTTTAGATCTGTAGAATGAATATGGTTTTAGATTTTAAAAAAAAAATTAAAATTGAACAGCGTAGAATGACATCACTTTCCCATGCACCGAATACCTACAAAATCAGAGACTTTAACATTTCATAACACTTAACATTTCTAACACGGCCACATAGGCAAACCAGGACCACTGAGAGTGTGCTGCAAGGAATGTGTTAGTTCCGGATCCGTATTCGTTTCCTCGGTCACATTATGAGCTTCTTAACATTAACTTCTTGACGTCTTGCCCTAGTTGTCTCGAATATGCTTCCGGACCCAAATTGACAGAAAAATTTAGACGGATGTGGCAAGAGAAAATCTGAGATTGTGGCGTTGAACGGCAGTTCAGTCGAGAGTTGAGGTTTCGCAACGTATGGAATAGCAAGGGATGAACAGCTTCTATGCGAGATCTGGGTGAAGATCGAAAGATCGATAACTACCTGACTTACCTACCGGAGGGCCCCGTCAATTTCTATTGCTGAAAAAATTAATTGTAATGGCGTAGACATAGTACGGTCCGCCCTCCGTTTAAGTGAAGCAAGTCAAGTCACACCAGCAGTACATCAAAAAGCAAAAAGCCTCACTATGTCTGTTACAGAACAAAAATTTCACCCTTGATTTTTCAGCAGTAGAAATTTACGCGGTTCTCCGCTAGAGGCAAATTAGGTGATCATCTCTTAAAGAAGATCCTCTTACGAGATTTGTTCCTCAAGCTGATAACATTCGTATCCGTGAAATCTGAACATTGAATAATATCAGTCGTGTCTTAGATTGTTTGAAGACGGATGGAACACTGGTTGGTGAAATAAAACAACAAATAAAAAAACACCGTTACACTTTTGGGATTCTAAAAAAGTCGCAAGCGCTCTAATATTGGACCGATAAACGAAATACACATCTGCTTATAAACCTGTAGAATAAAATGTGTCTGAACTTAGTGGTCAAATAGAGATTACAAGAATTGAAGGGGTGTAAAAAAATGTAAAGACGACTGACTAGCCCGAGGCGCACGTTTTCTTTAAGAGTTTCAGATAGAACTTTTATGAGAGAGACCACGGTACTCTTAGCAGCGAAACCACTCACTCAATCACTTTATTTTTCGAATATATTTAAATTTAAATAAATTTTAATTTAATTTAAAATTTTAATTTTTTAATTTAAATTTAGAGAGAATAACGATCAATACAACAGTTCGTACAAATTTAGCTTAACCAATCAGAAACCAATCTTTCATTGACACCGCCGCTTTCATCGATGTCTTAGAGTAAGAAGACACCTGGATACCTCAAATTGATACTTTAAGGAGAAAATATACTAGCACTTGGTTCATCAATGATGTATGACAGACTTTACTTTTTCACGCATTCAAAAAAAAATCAAGAAATGTTGGAAAGAAACTCTTAGCATGTACATTTCGGAAAGGATTGTCTCCAGAAGAGGAATATAGCACAGTGCAGACTGAAACCTTATGCTGTAAGAGAAAATTCGTTCCGAAGAATTAAGCGCAAAAACGAAAAGTGTGGGGAGGATTTCCACGGCAGCTGCTTCTCTCTCTAGTACTGATCTATTTTTTACAATCCATTCGACTGAGTCGATTAATAGAAATCCTTTTAGACTAGTTTCTGATCGCAAATACGTGGTATGTTAGGCGAAATGCTTCATTCTGGCTTAGAAAAAAAGAAATCTTAAAAAGAGGAGATCCACCCACGGATATGGAGCCGCTAAGTTAATGAGTATTCAAAAACGAATAAAAAAGTGACCAGACTTGACTTAATGTACCTCTCTAGTCCGACATTTAACTATCTATCGGTAAGCCACCTTCATACTACGGTAGATTGGAATTTGGCCATGGGGCCAATTCAGAGCGAAACGGATTGTAAGTGTGTTTGCGGGGCGAAAACGATTGAATTTGTTGGAGGGAAATTTGCAAGCGATTCGCATAGCGGAACGAGTGGTTTCGGAATAAATTCGCAGAAGGACCCGGTGCATAATTCAGAGAACACCCCAACGCATTTTTCTTCTTAGTCTATTCGCCAAAAAAGGACTGTGGAATACAAATTGCTCATAAAAAATCCAATAAATGAGAAACAACTTCACAAATGTGAACACAACATCAACGGTTCTGCTGCACCACATTATATGGTTTGGTACGGGGTAACAGAACGCAGCAGGAAAAATCGGGTCAAAACCACCTGAAATTCGTTGCAGTTGCGTCAGCGCTCGAGGCGATGGCTGGGGTGTGCCTGTGGGGATTGAAGGGGGATCCTCGATAGCAGCACTCGTCGCTGCAGTGCGAGTGAAGTTACCGATGCTCCCACCTCGATCCCAACCGCTTGCTTCACCGCACCGTACGAGTGCAGCCGCTTGCGCAACTGCACCAAGCTTTTCATGTCGTTTTGGTGCTACTATATTTGGTGAGCTAAGTGTTTTGCAGACGAAACAAGACAATTTCTTGACTTTATATCTCACATCCCACATCACCATCCAGCTGTTTATTTACTGTGGTCAAAGCCGCAACAGACTAAACAACAATATCTTTATAATTTTAAGGAGTATGCGGTAAAACTAGTCGTAAAGTGGAAAGTAGTACCAGCAGTCAGTATTAAACCAGTGAAAGACCAATTAGTTAAGGACGAAGAAGCGAAGAAAAAAGCAGCAAAAACATAGAGGCATGGATTAGTTCAGCATATTTTAATTGAGCATGTTCATAATTATTATTAATTATACTAAGGACGCAAGGAAGTATATAATGCCGTTTTCAGGCATGAGGACATCTAATTAATGCTGCTACTGCTGCTGTATGCCAAAGTTGCACAAGATATGTACGTATCAAATGAAAACGTCAATCCGGAAACTCTCAAAGCGTTAAACACAAAACCAGAGCACCTTCATATTCGATATTTCATTTTATACGAATCCGGAGAGGTCGTCACGAAAAGTCGTCACGAAAAGCTATGAAATTTACTTGTGATATTTATCCTAAGCACTATTAGATCTCCAAATGGAGTGGAGATTGGATGATTTTGACTTCTTTTACTTCAAAGACAAAAAATCCCGTTTCGCTGTCACTTTTACGTGGTGAAGCAAAAGGAGTACACTTGTTTGAAATGGAGAATGGTCGACAGAATGATGTTCGGCGATCACCGCTGCCCATTTGAGAATAGCGCACAGGAATCAGCTCAAACCCATTCAGTGGTCGTTTCTAGAGAAGTAGCTATGGATTTTGTTATTCTTCTTTTGACCCTGTCTTTATCAGTTTTATTTCTAACGGGATTTCCTTCTTCATCTTAACTCAAGTCAGAATTTTATACTCGGAAACTTCGCATAGTGACAAATTCTTGCCTAGTTCCCGGAGAATGTGCAATTGTTTAGGAAATGTTAGTAGACGTGATGCGAATTTAGGTGAGGATGTTCCAGATATGTTTAAGAAGAGGAAAATGAAACTCTTCAAACTTATGTTTTAGTTACTCTGTAATCAAGTAAGTGAAGCAATTCTTTCGGTGATTCTCGCTGCCGTAAACGGTCGCCTGTGCTCCAATCATTGCGTCCGTCTCAAGCACCACTCGCAAGGATAAAGCATATAGTGCGCAGTGATCAATCGCTTCGGAATATATCTACGAGTTCTGCTTCAATTCAGACTCGCTGAACGTTTACGATTACGCAACCTACAATACTCTGCATGAACATTGAAAAACCGACGGTGAGTGACGGTGCGGCACCGTCGGCCACCGTCGCTTGCTCATAACTGCTCATAAAATGGAAACTTCAGGACAACTCATATATCATTAGATTCCTCTCTTTGAGATCTATACAAAAACCGACATATTGTTGAGAAAGGAGCAAAACGACGCAAAATATGCGCAAAAAAGCAATAATTGGAACCTAACATAGCCTAAGGTTATAGTTGAAAAAGTGTTCAGAGAAATTGTTGCTTTGTTATTTTTTTTAGTCATTTGTGCGTCATTTCTAGTCATTTTAATTGTTGAATAAAATAGCGGTTGGTCCTTACTTTGAACGTTTGTTGCAAGGAAAGAAGTTGTCAGAACGGCCTATAAAATCGCGGTTGAGCACAACTATGCCTGAATTTTGCGAGATTTGTATTGTATATAGACAGACGAATCCCGCTCGTACACTAGAGTATCGCAAAGTTTGAAAATCCCACTTTTCGTCTTTTTCCTTTCATTTCGTCTCCATTTTGCACCTCCGTTAATCACCAGAACAGAGTTCAAATCGAAGGAACCTAAGCAGAACTCTTAAAACAGATAGTGTAAATTACTTTGTAACGTTTGTTTTCCTGTGAATAGATTTTCTCGGTCTCTTATAACATCTTCATTTCATAAATTTCCATAGAAAGGAAGAGTATTAAGATTACTACTAAAATTTATGCAACTATTTCAGCGCCATAATACTTGATTTACAAAAAATCGAGTTCGCCACAGCATTTCGAGTTGAATGATATTGTTTCCAAAGCTATTCGAAATTATTTCTTTTCTATCTGACTCCGCGGCCCGGCTATTTTCGCACCTCAACCGAGGCTGGCCTATTGCACCATTGGCAACCACAATCTTGGAAAGACAACATTTATATAGACGTCGCATATTTTTGTTGGGAAAAAGTTCTGAATTAATCTTTTGCAGATATTACGTAATGAAATCAAGGACTAAGACTCAATCGAATTCTAGTGAAGATGAGATTATTAATACTGTTACCTGATCTGATCGCTCCAGTTCAGCTGTCATTAATACGATAAGATTTAAACCATCTTATCCCTTATTTTATATATGTAGTTCGAACAATGACTACTATCTTTATATTCTATATAATTGTTGTTGTTATTTCAAAATTGACTCTAACTACAAATACTTCACGAAAAAAAGTGCTACCCAGCGGGCACTAATAAATCCAACATCAGAGGATGAATATTGACATTTTGATCCTAATGTGAACTGGCATCATATATTATAGTGAAGTGTTCAATTTTTTTTCCGTTCCATGTACATATTTGAATTTCTTGGGATAAAATGTGGAGTTGACATCCACACAATGTTTCCTTCCAATGCTGCAGCAGTGACTGCCAATGGTGCAATATGCCAGCCTTGGTTGAGGTGCGAAAATAGCCGGGCCGCGGAGTCAGATAGAAAAGAAATTATTTCGAATAGCTTTGGAAACGATATCATTCAACTCGAAATGCTTCAGCGAACTCGATTTTTTATAAATCAAGAAGCATAGTATTGAAATAGTCGCATAAAATTTAATAGTAATCTTCATGCTCTTCCTCTCTATGGAAAGTTATGAAATGAAGATGTTATAAGAGACCGAGAAAATCTATTCACAGGAAAACAAACGTTACAAAGTAATTTACACTATCTGTTTTAAGAGTTCTGCTTAGGTTCCTTCGATCTGAACTCTGTTCTGGTGATTAACGGAGGTGCAAAGTGGAGATGAAATGAAAGGAAAAAGACGAAAAGTGGGATTTTCAAACTTTGCGATACTCTAGTGTACGAGCGGGATTCGTCTGTCTATATACAATACAAATCTCGCAAAATTCAGGCATAGTTGTGCTCAACCGCGATTTTGTAGGCTGTTCTGACAACTTCTTTCCTTGCAACAAACGTTCAAAGTAAGGAGGAACCGCTATTTTATACAACAATTGAAATGACTAAAAATGACACACAAATGACTAAAAAATAACAAAACAACAGTTTCAAGTGCACGCCTACAACAATGTCTTGCTGCTCTGACCAAACGTGAAAGTTTGAGTCCCTGAACACTTTTTCAACTATAACCTTAGGCTATGTTAGGTTCCAATTATTGCTTTTTGGTGCATATTTGGCGTCATTTTGCTCCTTTTTCAAGAATATGTCGGTTTTTATATAGATCTCAAAGAGAGGAATCTAATGATATATGAGTTGTCCTGAAGTTTCCATTTTATGAGCAGTTATGAGCAAGCGACGGTGGCCGACGGTGCCGCACCGTCACTCACCGTCGGTTTTTCAATGTTCATGCAGAGTATTGTACATAATGATATGTCAGAGCAGGTCAATGTATCAGCCCAATGTTTCTTATCCACCCAAATAAGTCGGTATCAACCTATTGATCCCAGAAAGATGAAAGACGTGAATGGCTTGAAGCGGTTTTGAACCATCGACCTTACGGTCGCAGCCGAATCGCTTACCGCTGCGCAACACGCGACCTAACCGAGACAAGTCAACATGAGAGTTGTTGCGTGGGAAGAAGGCAAAGGAGAGAGCTCAGAGAAGCATGGATGAGCACCTTTGCTACTGACGTCCAGACACAGAAAGACGTTGCAAAAACAAATTGCAACAATGTGATAACGTCCGATAAATCTAAACAGCAGTTTTACACTTACTTGAAGAACATACATTTTTCATGGGTTACATCTGTCGTTATCCATGGCCGAGCGTTATAGGATACTTAAAATCAAATCTAACTAGCGAATAATTTTAAGGAGCTGTAAATTGTTGCACAATCCCACAGCCTTAAGCTAAACCCCCTGGAAAAAGGAGAACAAGAAGTCCCTCTACGTGAGAGAAAATTTCGGGTAAATTCCTGAAGGCGATGGGGATCCCTTTTTTTCAATTAAAAACCGCATTTGAAATCCTTTGGAAATCCAGTTTCGTGGAGTGAAATTTAAGTTCGTAACATCGGTAACAAGAAAAGAATTGTGTTCAGCTTCTACAGCTTCTTAATTTTAATAATCCGCTAACTACTGATTTCACGAAATGACGTTCATGCAGATCCTGTTCCTCCCTTTTCCACCTTTGCGGCCCATAGAATACTTAGGCAGACAACCTATAATTTCTACAGATACATTTGTAAGAGATGAACGTAGGATGCTCGAATTTTTCTCTAATTGTTCTTTAAAAGACTGAATTATATTATCATTATTATTATTTATTCCGTTGGAAAGATTGCTTAGCATGCACGTTCTTTTCGAAACTGTGGGAATCTCATGCGATTTTTTCTTTTTGAGGAAATAATTGGGTATAAGAGGAAATGCCAATTTCAGAACTGGTTGCAGATGAGAGTCGACTCGTTCACTTTTTCTGAGGTAATCGGATTGGTCGCCCTGAAGACTAAATGTATTCGGGGAAGAGGAAGTGCCGTTATTTATTATCATCTCAAAAACACCTTTCTGGGAACTACTGGACTACTACGAGGCCAAGTGGGGAGTTTCGTAGAAAAAGGAAAGCAAGCAAAAGACAAATCGAATGCGACGTTTCACATCAGCCAATTTTCAGAACATGGAGACTGAAAAATTTGGCAGGGGAAAGTAAACATCCGAAACTCAGTTTAGAAGCATTGGCTAGTTGATTTTTGCTAGCTGTTTTGAGCGGCATTTCGTTGGTCGGTGGTTGGCTGAAAATCGTGGATAACAAGGAAAGGGTGTTCGTGAGCGAAACGAAAAGCTCAAAATAACGCGCTGCTGCTTGGTAAACATTGGTTCTGTAATTTGCTCCTACTAAAACATGGAATGAATGGAAGAACTAACGCAGCGGGTCTGATTACGTGACGGCGATGATCGCAACGAACTTCAATTAGTCCAGGATGTTCCTGACATGCGCGTCCAGCAGGTGACAAGTGAGACGAACGGACGGATTTGACAGAATCGTATTTGGAGTTTTTTCACAAGCCAGAAAAAGTGGGGCTTTTTTAACTAAATCACTTCAAAAATCAGGTCCAGCACATAAATTTTGGGTCATATCGGGGAAAATAGAACGAGATTCTAGAATTTTTTCTGCTAACGCAAGATTCTCGCGATGGGTTAACGCAGGATCTGCCATAAGAAATCCGTAAGAAAATTTTAGAAAAACGCGGGAAAGGGGCGCAATTAAACTTGTTCCAACTTAAATCCGCGCCGTCATCAACATTCTAACTCTAGATTAAGCGGCATTATATGATCACCGACATCAGATTTTAAGAATTTAAGAGAAAGCAAGAATTTAAGAAAGAAGAAGAAAGAAGAAAAGAAGAAGATTACAAACAACAAAGTCGTTGAACCCTACTATTTTTGATTCACATGAAACACTCCCAAAAATATTATTGGGTATGTATCTGAACGATTATCTAAAATAGCTAGCTACCGGTCTAACTATAAATTCTTATATTTCTGCACTTGAATCCAATTATTTGCAAAATTGCCAGATACCAGCACCTGACAACATTAACTTCTTGATCTTTTCTCAAGAAAATCGGTTTCGGAAGATGAAATGCGAGATGCAGTCAAGGATGAATCTGTAATTGTAAGAAGCTTTCACAAATACAGGAAATGAAATATAACCAACTTAGACCGATTTTCGAGGAAAAAAATTGAAAGTAAGAGCTGTTATATATTTTTTTGCTAGTGGCAAGGCACTGTGAATTCATCCAGCGAAAGAATCTCTCTTCGAAGGAGACAGCATGAACATGTAAGTGGCCTACACAATGAATTGCTTGGTCCAACCGAAGTAAGCAGTCATTTTTATTCTCCCTCACAATTCTTCTCGGATTTGTCGATCCGAGAGGGATTGAAGGCTTGCTTGGCCCTAACCGCACCGTGTATCGAAATATCAACTGAGCACATGTGTGCTTTTCTTGGAGATCAATTTAGGACCTGCGATATTATCACTGCTGAGCTGATGAAGTGATACACAGTGCTACCTTGACTCTCCAGGAGTCCTGAGACGAGTGGCCACACCCAAGTCAACAGTTTGTACCTCTTGAGCAGCATTTTTTGAGTTCTTTCTAGTCTACTTTTAAATGTAACAAGTGGGAAGAAGATGCAGTTTTTTAAGAATGTCTGTTTTTCCAGTTTTACTTCTCTTTCCATCCTTTAAAGCACTTAGGTGGTCTTGGGTAGCCTTGATCCATTCACGCAATTGTAGCAGTGATCTCCTACCACTGCCACACACTCCACCTTTACCTAATTCTCGAAAATTTCCCACTAGATTATCCATCGCATGCGGATGCTGTCAGCTTTCTGAAAAGAAATAACTGGATTTAGCCTTATTGTGAATCTGTCAGTGTACTTACATTCCAAAACTATCCATTTCTCTGAAATAACACTAAATCTGTTATAATTCCTAATTATCTGGTATTATTATGATGTATCTGTATTGTTAGATTTAAGTAAGTAGTGATGAAAAATCCACATTGGAGAAATTATGATGTACATACAAAATATAAAATCGGCTTCATCCTTTATCTTTACAGAAGTTAAGAGGAACAATGTAGGGGAGACCTGTGCACTAGAATACCGTAATGCTTGAAAACCAAGAGTACCCCCTCGGCTGAAACTAGGAACTCAGCAGCGGACCCGATGTTTTTCAGTCAAACTTCCGAGTCACATCTTCTTTTATGGGCGTAAGTTACTAATTAGAAGTGGACACCGTAATAGTTTTATGCTCATTGCTATCCATAGAAAATCCATCAATGAAGCCACGTCTCTGAAACCTCAGAACTATAGTTGTGAAGAGAGCCAGAATGTCTGTAAGGTTTGTGGTCCACAAATATGTAACTATAACTTCACTATCCTAGCAATCTGTTCGCTACAAGGATGATGGATCGTCAGGGTACCGTCACACACATATGTAGATATCTCTAATTCCGCTAACATATAACAGAAAATAACTTCCCATAAAACGCCTTCGTTGTGCGCTTTAGGGCATTCTTTGACCTCGATCAATAAGTTACTTGTATAACTCGATCGATATGTAGCTCTGAGGATAAGGTACAAATTGAAGCGAATTGTGAGGAAAACGTGATAGAAATGTGAATTTATGTCCTCTTTTCTTCTTTCGCCGATACCGGTACTGTAAACAGTTTCAAATCTGTAAAACAGCTCTGTAACAGTCAACGGCATACCTTCTGCACTTTTATGGTTACGTAGTTAATTTAAGGGGTAAGATACATTTAAGAAATGAGGTCGAGATATTCTTCCGTAGCCGAGATATCCTAGAAAATAGTTCATATGAACAGAATTTTTCCGCGAAGGTTTTTTTTCACAATATTTCCTAAGCATTGGGTTTTTCGGTTTTTAGCCAGGTCTAATTACTGAATATGATCCAAGACCAAATGTAATATATTTTTGGAAGGAGGAATAAAAGGAAAATAAAATTATTCAGTTCATCACTTTTTTAAACGTGCTATCCAATCTGTGCGACTGATTTGATAGGAAAAGCGTTTTCGGTGGTTTCTTTGTCGTATCTGACGGTATCTACAAGACGGATGCTTTTTGGGTTTCCAACTTTATTTAGCTTTACATTTTCAGAGAACCAAAATGGAGTGTGAAGCGAACGAAACGGATCACTTTTAACAGTCGCAATTTTTTGAACTCACTCGAAACAATGAGGCCGCTGAAGCTGATACTGTACAGAGAAAACGCAATGCTTAAAAAATACAGCCTATTGGTTGGTTTTGCGCTTCAAAAATGGGAATTTTTACCTCGAGGTGGTTCGTACAGATCGACCAGCCGTCGCAACTTCAGCAGAAGTTCGGCTCTTCCCATCTTCTTCGAAAAAAAAACCAACTACTGCATATCAATCATAAGAAATAGTAATTAGTATATTTTTCGTTGTTGCTCCTCCTCCTGTTTCCACCGTCCTCCATTCATCACGCTCTTCTCACATTTTTCAAAACCATGTTTTTTTTAGCTTTTCGCGACCCATTCGATGCCTTTCACAGCAGAGCTTCAGCGATTTCAGCACCTCAGTTAAATGCAAAATGCAGACGGTGCCGGAAGTGCTCAATTTTGCCTACTTTACACACAAATTTAATGATCTAGCAGAACACCAATCGTCAAAATCATAAAGTCAAAATGCAAGTGTGTTGTAAAATGGGGGATCCTCAATCAAATGATAAACACTATTTGACCTATATTTTTTTTTATCAATACGTGCATTTTGAGCCTAGAAAAAAAGCGACGAATTACCGTATTTCTCGCACCAATGTATAGCAGAAGCTTCATGTAGCAGCGGTATAATCCAAATTTTTGTTTCATGTTGAAAATCTTTGACGCGTGCCGCTAACATGAATATGTGAAGCAGCTGCCCGCTCAAGCTCTGTAAAAATTGAGAAGAAGGTAAAAACGGAGCAGTTCGTTCAATGAGCAGTGAAACTACAGCAAAAGCAGAAAACTGCTTGCTCTGACAGCTAGCGGATCTTGCTGCTGCGTCAGTTTTTAGTGGTTCTGTGACTCACGTGAGAGACGTAAATGCCAGAAGTGAATAAAATTTGCAGAAAAAAACTAAAACTAAAAGACTGGAATGAGCCTCACGGAAATTTTATCTATGTTTACTATGAGAAGAAAATTCGACTTTTTAATTACTCATCAACTAATTTCATTAAAATTAGAACATAAGCGTAAATAGGGGAGTAATTTCAAATAATAATAGCAGTCATAGAAGAAAATTGTTTGCGCTGATGTAGCCTTACGACAAATCAAGAATTCATAAAATTACCAAACTTTGAAAGAGTCCAAGGAGTTTTGAAGCCGTGTTCTATTTTCGTGAAGCTGACCAAAGTTTGTTTTCAACCACCAAATGTTTCTGAGATATTTCAAAGGGCATAAAATGCATCTCATTAAGATTATTTGGGTCGTTATACATAAACATCGACCACCTGCATGTCGATATTTGAACAGCTGGACATCACCATCCAATCAATTTCCGATGTTTTTCTGGATGCTAATTATTGAGATTAATTATACTTAAGGCTAGAGAAAAGAAAAAAACCGACGTGAAGATAAGGTCGCAAGCCACGACAAATCATCGTCTTTGGCAATAGAGACGATGATATGCATAAATAATGGCGAGCAACATCGAAAGCTCGCGAAAGAAGATGGTATCATGAGATACAGACAGTAGACTTGGATTACACTTGGTTGTGGAACAATTTGGAAAAAAGTGACGCAGGAATATATCATGAAATAATTGGACGCTGTAAAGAAGCAGCTGAACTGTGAGTTAATTGCATGGTGCACATTACGAACGACATGAAAACAAAACTATTAATGTTATAGAAGACCTTTGCCCGATTCTGGAGGAATACTAAATTAGGTGAAGTGCTTAAAAGCTATTCATTAGCAGTGTTAGCAAAAAAGTGTCAGTAGAAGTTGAATTAGATAAATACATACCGAACACTACTCTCGATCACTTAGTGCCAACAGAAGAAAGGCAATTCGTGGAGTTCTGGAACGTCTATCGATTCTGTGGAGATCGAACGAGAACTGGAAAAAGCGGTAGCGTGCGAGCGCTCGTCCACGAAACACTACTCGCCCGCTTGTTTGCGGAGATAGGCGTAAAGTTGGCGCGGTGAAGTGCGGGATATCCCGGATGGTCCGTTTCACAGACATCTGAGACTGAAGCTATTCACTCGAAAGCAATGCGTATTCTTTTCGTCACGTCCTAAGAACTTATGGATCTACGTTCCCAGCTTATACGAAAGTTGGATACCACTATACTCTGGACTTGGGCATAAAATTATAAAATAACTAATATCTGGGGAAAAAGTGAGATTGGCGTCGCCATTAACATAACGTTGGAATTTTGCTCTCTGAGTACAACGCTGTTTCCCGAAATGTGGGCAGTTTCAAGGAATTTGTAGAGAGTCCACTAATGTCGGATAAATGCGCAGTTTTTTTCTGAATAAAACCTCAGAATATGATAAGCACGGTTGACACTGAGCTCAATGACAATTTTTCGCAAAATCGCACATTTTCCCACTGCTAACAGCAGAAGAGATAGTTCTTTAGATTAAAAAAAAATAAGAAAGATGGATTTGAAATCAGTGTCTGGCTCAGATTCGATTCAAATTCCTGAAATGAGTTTTTCTGGGCATTAAGAACCCTAAAAGCTCTGCTTTGCCAAAAATATGGCTCCTCTCCATTTGAGGAAAATTCTTGGTGACATTTTGGACAGCGGCCTTCATACCTTCCAACACAAAATATTTGTTTTTGAAAAATTCAAGAAAATTAAGGATTACAATAAACTCGAAAAAAGTTTGATGTCTTGTTCCTCTTTAGTAGAGCTATCCAATGCTCATTAAAGATTTTGACAGTTGTAAGCTCTTCAAAGGATTTTTTCAGCTGAAAATAATGTGAGTCTTGTTAGGCTCTTTGTCAAGAATTCATCATGGAAGTCTATCGCAACCAGTGAATGATATTAATGAAATTGCTGGGAAGATCTCTATATTAACTGCAGATTTCCTTCTGCAAAGTTTCTTTTTTCTTTTTCATTAACTAAAACAATGACTAAGGTGTAGAATATCCTCATATTTTAGCGACAATCGAAACAATTACAGGCCAGACCCAATCATTGTGGCTGCTGTATGCAGCAAAAATAAACCGAATTAACGAAAAAACAATGGCTTGACATACATGTGTGAATACAGCGAGATGAACATATTGGATGAATGTTTCACTTTCGTCCACCATCTTCTAATTCTACGCTTTTTTCGTTACTTCTACTACAAATTTCCTTTCCTCTATTCTTTCGCAATTCTCAGGTGGGCCATAACAATTTGCCATAGCGTATGCAAGCCGTTTCCGTTTCTTCCAATTACCGTGCACGAATATTCAACGAATCGCGCTCATATCGTATTACCATCCCTTCACTCAGAGAAGAAGAAAAACTACCCTGTGGACACCACACCAATTAGAAATATATAAGTAAAAGAAAAGGAGAACTTATGCACATATTCTGTGGAGGGATTGCGCTCAAGAGAGTTCCACAGTCTGTTTACAATATACCTGTGCAATATGTCACTTGGTCACAGTTTTGCACAGAACCCAGACTTACAGGCGTTTTTCATCACGGTAGCAAATTGGGAGCGTGATAGTTTGCTCGCAGAATGATAAAAGTTGATGAATAAAGAGCAGAAAACAAGAAACAAGTTGTTATACAGAGGCATCTAGTAGGTGAGAAAACCTATTCGAAATCTCTACAATTCTAAATCCCCTTAGTCTTAAAAAGCGAGAAGTCAGGTAATCCTGTGAATGAGGAAGTCTGCAACCAACTTGGCTACTTCGATGACCAAACATTCCAAGCCACCTCCGAGAGTAATTGCTCCAATTCAACATGTGCCCTGCATTGGCACTAAACAGCGACTTTGCTGCTCCTATCCACCAGGTACGACATGCAAAGAGAACAAAGAACGAACCGACGCCGAAATCTGCAACGCCTCAGCTACGAGTCGTTAAAATTCCATGAGTTGGGGACCAACTAAGGCGTTCGATCCGGAACAACTTATTTGATCCCTCAACTAGGACGCTCCAGAACTTCAAAAAGCTCCAAACAGCGAAATAACGTCAACGTGTTATTTAGCTACCTGGAGCAGGTCTTTAACTTCAGCGTATTCCATTAATATGTGCCTTGAAATTTTTTAGTTTTTGATTTCAAATCTTTTAGTTCTTTTTCGGATGGTATCACTTAACAGTAAGCAAGGGTAAGAGGAAAATACATACGCCGTTTTTTTTTAAATGTCTTAGTAAACATTTTTCTTTAACAATTCCTTACTCAGCTACTTTTCCGAGAACAACACACAAGTTGAAGCTCATTCAAAAGAAATTGTACGGACCGAAACGTTCTTTGGGCCGGAAATTCATGACAGAAGCCGAAGTTTTTTTTATATGTTTAGAGGTAGTTATCAGAGCATACTGTCCCGAATGTTGATCGACATTCAACAATGCTCCCTCCATATAACCATTTCCGCAGCATCATAGTAGACGAAAATTTCCGTTTAGTGAATTAGTTTTCATAGAATCCTTATCGCCTAGCTTCTATGCATCTGAGTGATCATGCGTTAGAATGAATAAGTGTAGCCGGACTGTGCGTACTCGACTAAAGGGATCACCTTCGATCCCGGTTCACTTAACAAAAACAAAATGGACGAAATACACGAAGAAACAATTGATGGTCTTTCCTTTTGAATTATACTCTGTGTTTTTCAAAAGAGAGGTAAGGTTATGTGTTGGTAGTAGCGAACATGTCCTTTGTCCTGAAAATGGACGGAAAAAAAACTAGCGACTGTATCTCAGTCACTTTGTCCGAAAAATTCTTTGCAGACAAGAACTGTAATTTCATGCACAAATGATTATTTTGTTCCGGATTGCAGTAAAGAAATAACTCGCTGTTCTAACGAAATCTGAAACGACATGACACCGTCTGAATACTTTTGCATGAATTCGTGGATTTGCATGTGGAAATGTGCAGCAAGGGCGAGCCGAAGAATTAAACCCTGTGCTAGGTTTCCTCTTCTCTCGTCCAGTGTGATGTGCTAATTTTAAGACTATAAACATTTTCAACGTTAACGACAATTGCGATTAATTCTGAGGAAGTTTATATTCTTGCGGAAAAGTGCTCTGATAAGATGTTGAGACGGTGAAAGAATGAATGTATGCCTAAAAATTAAACTAAGAAACAAAGTGTTTTGAATTTGAAGAACTTCTTTTATTGCTTTCCTTTTTCTAGAAGGCTAAATCGCTCGATGTCGAAACATCGGGATTCTGCGTTTGACAGTTCAGAATCTCCAATTATTTCACTCCATCACATCTGTTCACATTTCCTAAGAGAAACTTCTGCACCCTCTTCATTCCATGCAACTTCCTTTCCAACTAAGCTATGACGCGCTACAAACGCAGGCGTTTACTTTAAATCCAAAATTCCATTTCACGTCCCACAAATGCTCTTGACGGTGGTTCCAGAGCGGTTTATACACTATTTCAGCTTAAAAATCCAATAAGCAAAGACTCACTGCACATTCTGTCCAGAAAACCGTTCAATTCGACAAAGCCAGAAAATCTTCCCTGAGAAATCCTTTCAACATCGACAATCTACATATAAGCTGTGGAACTCGATGCAAAAAAATCTCTCAAAAGAAAAGGAATTTCTTTCTCAACGTTCAGTGCCTAGGAATTTGGAGTCCAAAAGCGGTGGAATAGCGAAATATTGAATTCGCATTCAACCGCATAAATGTATTCCACTCGGATCCCATATCGAGCCTGACTGCTCCGGAAAAACCTTCATTTTGCAACTATTGCTGGATCGCTCCGATGTCATCTTATGGGATCGTGAAGATAAAATGAGGGCTTTCATCGGATATAAGCTGGATTATTTGCTAAGATGCAGGTCCCAGAGAGAAAGTAGCAGTTGGAAGACGTGGATGATGTCATGTCTGAGTTCCAATGCAGTTGGCTTCTACCCGCCAATCTTCGAAATGTTTCAAGTATGTAGGGAGAAGGAGGAAGAGGGCATACGTCGGAAGAAGTATCGTATTTCAATGAGCGCACACGTTTGCAGCGATGTTAGAGGAGAGGCGTTTACGAGGCCAAATATTGCGCGTAGGATGCTCCGCAAATGAATGCAATAGGGTGAATGCAAATACGTAACAAAATTGCCATGAACACGACCTAACGTAAAGTCACGTGCATCTCCAGAGTGTATAGATCAGGAACAGGCAGCCGGATTATCCGTGACCGCATTTCCTTAACCATGAGGTGCTGTTAACCGCGAGAGACTGAAGGGTTGTGTCTGCCACAGAATTCTCGAAAAAAAAATCTGCTTCCGGGAAGCAGCTCGAGCTTCTCATTCACGGATTTGTTAGCTACAGAATGTAGCACACATCTGTAACTCATCGAAGAAGGGCTTCGAAACCTATCTTTCAATCTCATATTCTTACGGTTTGAGAGACGAGATCGATCGATTCGACCGATCGATGGGAATGGAATAGTGTGACTGTGGATCGGTTCGGCTGAAGGCCTAGCATCTTCAAAAAAGAATGTATGTTGTGAATGTGAGTTGGGAAATCCGAAGAAATTGGGAAATATGTACGCGCACGGAAATTGCCACTCATAACCAACTGAATTGCTGTTTTTCCCTTTCGCATTTCCTATTCGCTTGAGAGTTTAAAAACTTTAAGGATCGGTACTCTATAGCACTATTGCCGTCATTCATTCCTATGCATGCGAAAAAGACCACAAATAAATAAGCCTTGAGCTAACCTGTGTATTAGGGGATTTTAGCTACTTGAAAAGCTACTGAAGTCTTGAGTCACTGTGAGGCGGTAGGAAAGTTAAGAGTTCTCCGAAGGTGAGGCATTCCTCATTATTTACATTCTGTAAGTAAAGTATGGCATAAATATCAGTTATACTGGAGGATATGTAGTTTTAGTACAAAACGCAAAGCTAAGAAAAAAAGATAGGAGAAAAGGAAGTGGTTGATGAAACACTTGTAGTATTCAACTATTTTTTTTACATCTAGTGGGGAGGATCATGAATTCCTTCGCATTCTTGAATTTTATATCTTTATCACATTTTCGATTATGTATGTAGAAAGAAATTAGAGGTAACACAGATGCGCAGCAAAGTAACGCCTTCAAATAGTGTCTGAAGCAAAAAACGTCCCCAGAATAAAGAACTGTTGGTCACTTAATCTCTCTCGAAAAAACTACTTCTGAGTCTTTGAAAATTTTCGAATTTATTCCTAGAAAATTACGAGATGAAATTGCGCAATAATATCTTTACATTGTCACTTTGTTTCTTTTTTTCACATGACTGAGCGATTGCCCTGTATACATATTCCTCCTACTACACATATTGGAGTACTGATATCTTCCGAATATGTTGGCTGTGCTGACTGAGGAGCAGAAATAATTTCTTCCAAGGCAGAAAAACTTAATAGGAAAAAAACGATGTTTCTTTTGTTTCAGATGGACCAATGTAATTTATGTAGCGCATTTCTCCAGAAATTTCTTGGTAAAAAGTTAAAACACGAGCGTCATTTTCTAAATCCGTGGAGAAACGCTCTGTTTGGGTGCTCTTTCCCAGCAAAAAAAAGTGATCCTGAATCGAATAAAGGAAAAAGAATACAGTGGTTGGCCTTGATCAACCTCTGATCCTGCGGAATGAACGAACGCGCTGAACTTCGATTGCAAAAGGTTTGTGAACTCGAAAACGGTCTCTGAGTGAGTTACGGGTGCAGCCACTATGTCGTCTCAGTACGTTGCCTTCTCAGAGGATTCCGGTACCGACATTCCTATTCTCGAGAAATTAAATGTTTGGTTGGTTATCGGCGGTATCAAACCAATAATGAACCAGACGATAGATGTTCTGAGCACTAAACATCGCGCTCCACCCGATCTTAAGAAAACAATATTTACAGTATTTCACAAACAATGCTTCTTCATGCGAAAAAGTGTTTTTTCTCTGGTCAGTTACGCAATATTGTAAACCTAAAGCCGACGTCTATGAAAGGCTATAACTTTGTTCCTAGTGAAAAGAGGACTTCCCTCACGCAAACAACAGCGAATCAAATAGAACATTAATAACAAGATAAACACTTGTAAAACACCACAGATTCACAGAAACGACGACTCATAAGGGCTTAGTTCTTCTTGGTCTTCAGAAAAAACGAGAGGAAAAAAACGGAACGATTCTTCCTTTGAAACTATCTACAAAAGGATAAGACGAACGATATGAGAAAAGGTAGATACTCTAGGAGAGGTGAAGTTAGGAAAACAGCTTGAAAGCTTAGGACAAAAGTATTGTAGAAGAGTTTTGTGCACGAAACTTATCAAATGTATGAGATAAACTTTTCTAGAAGGCGCTCGCGGTCAATGCAGCGAACAACTGCGTTTCGCCGAGCGTGTCAAAGACCAACAAGTGGCGGAATCCTGACAGCCAAGTTCTAAACGTTCCCTTTTGTCTATCTCGAGCATCACAAACTTCCAAGCAGATCGCGGGGAGGACCTCTGTTGACCTTATTCATCGTGGGAATCTGCAACAGTCACATTTCCAACTGTGCGCTGCACTTTTGGGATCTTAATTACCCACACATTACCCACACACAATCGGGATGACATACGAGGAGCTCGCATTGTCACATGGTTGCAGAGCCTTTCTAAAGGGTGGATCAACACATAAAGGAAAAAAACAACTGCTGTGAAGCGCATGTTCAAAAAGGTTCGGAGCCACCACAATGGTATGGCGTCGTGTCAGTCATTTTGCCATCTCAACACTTTGTACGGGATGAAGCTGATATCAGAGCCATATCCGAAACCCAACCAAGATTTTTCCACCTTATTTTACTTTTCTGCTTCTTCTCCCATTTTATCTCTCTTTTCCTAACACTTCCAACTTAAGTTGTTTATTTTTCCTCATTATTATTCCTGTGGCCGCTTCAAAAAGGAGTTTGTGAGTGGACAGATGTGGAGAAAAATCAGAGAAAGTTTCGACTTTTTGAATTTTGGAAGTCTGATGGCAAAAGCACATGGCAAATGATTCTATAATTTAGAAATTTAGAGGAGTGTACGATGCAATCTATACTATTTTTTGCTTATTTAGTTCTGAAATACAAGGAAAGAAGTGCAGATGTAACTGGATAAGGAAGCTGGAAAATCTGCATTCCAAGGAACAGCAAAAAAGTCTTCGTAGTTTGACATGAATTCTAAGTGAACCCAAAATGGGTTCTATAAGACCGTTTCGTATTCGTCGGACGGTGTTTCCACGATTTTGGTCTCCACAAATTCACAAAGTGAAAGAATGTGAATGAAGGGATTTTTGCATAATAATACAATAATGTACAGTAATTTTATATTCTATAAAATCTACAGAGAGCCGCAACGGAGCGATTTTATCCACGGAAATACGAGGTTTGAGATCTATTCAAGGCATTAAAGAGTGTAGGATTTCCAGTATTCCCATTAGAATTGAAATAAAAAGTACGTCATATCTCCTTTAAAAAATTGACGCAAATATAAGAGGGAAGAAGGGAAAGCTGGGGGAAGAAGTTCTCGGGGAAGTGCGTTGCTGGTAACTTGGCGTTGAATGCGCACTGAAGGGTGCTGATGTGGAAACTTCTTGATCCGTAACACCTACCCTTAACCTGAAATGTTCCGTTTGCGAAGACAAATAGTTGGGCCAATTTCATCTTCTTCTGCGCAGAAAATCTATCGACAACAGGCAGTAAGCAGCCAGAAGAAAGAAAAAAATTTCTGCAGTGGTGCAAGGGTGCAAGTTAGAGGTGCAACTGCTTGAACACTACTGCAAAATGTCATAAAAGCTGTGAAACATGAACGCATTTTTGTTAGTTCCGGTCGAAAAACAATAGAAATAACTCTGGCTATCGCGGTCTCACGATGGCGGTGCAGCACTGCTTCAAATACTCACAACGAACTATAGACCTCGGGGTTTTCCGTTCTGTTCAAAGGTGAGTTTTGTTTGAACACTTGAGGAGCACTCAACAAAACGCGACGTAATTTGTAGCGCACAAGACAGATACTTCAAAAAAAAGAAATCTTTCGAACACTCAGTGGAATCAGCCTATTCCAAATAAACAATTAACCATTATCCTTCTGAAACCAAACAATTTGGCAAAAAAATTAGGAGAAAAACCTATTAACGAAAAGGTGAAGCCCACTACTTGTGAGCTTGCTTAGACCATTAACTGTGGAAAACAGCACTAACTAATAATAACTAACACTAATAATAACTGAATTGTTGGAGTATCTTTTCCGTCTTAACAAACTTAACATTGGTTCGAACATTGCAAGCATTAAAGGACAAGAAGAGGATTTGTAAGACGCCAAAAAGTAGGTTTCAAGACATGTTCGTCGTCATCGGAGTCATTAGGCAGTAGAAATTAATCGGATCCTAAGCGGACTAACTAACGGCGGACACATTATTTACTTTAATGTCGGATTAAAGCATAAAGGACAATGGATGAAGTACCTGCCGTTAAACAATCCGAACAATCTTGGAATGCGCCAACGCGTTCACTTCAAATCACCAGGGCTTGAGGTTCATGGACGTATGTTTGTCTATACGGTGACTCGAAGAAATTTGCCGAAGTATCAGTTTCAC
Source organism: Necator americanus (assembly GCF_031761385.1). NCBI lineage: Eukaryota > Metazoa > Nematoda > Chromadorea > Rhabditida > Ancylostomatidae > Necator > Necator americanus. The sequence continues at coordinate 15,399,887 of NC_087375.1, forward strand.
TGTTTTTGTCCTCAAAGACAAGCCTGGCATCAGCTCATCGAGTCCAGAGAGATGAACTTGGTCGATCTAATGTGATTTCAAACCAGCCAGCTACCATGTAATCGAACCTCTCACCAACACTCACCTTTAAATTGGCATGAATGCAATGTAGGTGAAGTAAGATAACAAACAAGATGAAAGATTATAGCAAAGAAAAGATGAAAACCCATAACTAGTTAAGATTTTAGTTCTTGAGACTCTTTTCTATTTCACCCCTAAAATTTGGACTACTCTCGGGTATAAGAAGTGCTCCGCTTGGTTTCGTTTTAGCAGCATTTTAATGTTGAACAGTTTCTCAGAAAGTTCAAATCGCATATTCTGGAACGCCCTTGAGAATATGTACTTCCAAAAAAAAGAATGAGTAGTGAATTTTTTTCTTACAGGTAGGAAAAGTTTGGGAAATACATCACTGTTAAGACTGTAGGATCTCTTTATCTCACTATTTCTCAGTCATTAGTTTAGGGATTCAACAATCTACTTGTTACAAGCAGTCCAGGAGTTTTCAACCTCTTCCATAAAATGGACCAACCAAGCTGAGGCATTTGGAATTGCAATATTTTGTAAATGTTGGGTAGAGTCCAGATGCCGCTGTTTGCTAGAGACCATATTTCTGGAGTGAATTTGGTGGAACACTTTGAGAAGCATCAGCCGGTCCTTTCTTCCTTTCTTAGCTGTCTTCAGCACACTTTTTGAATGAAGTATTTCTGCGTTTTTACCCAATTACGTCATCACGACAATAAAAGGCTCACCGTGGTTTGATTCCATGGTTTCTTTGAAATATTTTGCTGAGCAAAACACATTAACATGTCGACTGCGGTGCTGATTTTGACGTACCCCTCGTTACTCGAAAATGGTGCTTCCGGCGGTCTGCCTTCGATCATTGCACGACTGAGGGAAAGGGGACTATTATTTGTAGAAAAATGCGAACTTTGCCGAATTCCTCCACTAGAGCGATCTTCAATACAGAGGTTTACAGCACTATCATATTCATTTATTTATTTATTTATACTTATAATTATATTGAGATGTGGAGAGAGAAGCTTTTTCTCTTCGACTTTTCGCTGCAACTTTCATTCTCTTTTGAATAAGTATGGCACATATAATCGGAGATGATGTTAGATATGCGAATACGTTTAAAAAAAAGATGAAATTGCAGAGCTAAATGTGCAATTTTAGATTTAATGAAAACAGCGCGGACAAAAGTTTTGCAATTTTTCATTTCTTGCATTGTTTGCCTTACTTTTGCCTTCTCTTATTGCTCTTTTGTCATTTTCTAAACTATCCTTACAAAATTGTTTATTGTTTCTTCGTTTATTTCAGATATTAAATAAAACAAAATATTAAATATTATTATTAAAGATATTAGAAGAAAGATTCGGAAAAAGCTTTTCTAAGCGCGCGGGAAGTGATTACAGAACTTTCATCAGAGATTGAACGGAACATGATTGAACACTGTTAACCGGTGATTAGTCGAAGTTCATGTTCGAAAGTGAAGGACAGGCTTGTGATCTACGCCCAGCCAGCACTGGATCCAAAACTATGTATTAAATCCTGTATCCTGTTTTGACTGAAGCCTGCGGCCTCCAATGGAAAGGATGCACCTTTGGAAGTGCTACTCAGGTAATCCTGTTCCCCACAGCATTCAACGGAGGTTTTCTATCAAACTGTCCGAAAGCACATTAACATGCTGGCAAACACACAGAAACCAGTGGAAATTTAGCCAGATCTTTTGAAAATCGACAGGATAAATGCGGATTGCTACAAACTTTTCCAAGAATAATGTGTGTAAAGAGTCTAGCTAAATTAATCCACTTGGGATGTGCCATCACGTTCACTTCAATTCAGAATTGTTTGACGTTTACGAACGTGTAACTGGCCTGTATAATGACTTGCGGGGGCTAGCCGATGTGTCAAGTCAGTGTTTTTATCCTCCCAGATAAAGTACCAACTTATCGACAATGGAAGGATGAAAGGCTTTTCTGGACCTAAAGCGATTTCCAAACTCCGATCGATTGTGCAGACACAGCGGAACCTCTTACCAACTGCGCTACATCCGCCCACTCTCCGAGAATCATGCTATATAATAACGCGCTTAGTCCGTGTGTGTGTGTGTGTGTGTGTGTGTGTGTGTGTGTGTGTGTGTGTGTGTGTGTGTGTGTGTGTGTGTGTGTGTGTGTGTGTGTGTGTGTGTGTGTGTGTGTGTGTGTGTGTGTGTGTGTGTGTGTGTGTGTGTGTGTGTGTGTGTGTGTGTGTGTGTGTGTGTGTGTGTGTGTGTGTGTGTGTGTGTGTGTGTGTGTGTGTGTGTGTGTGTGTGTGTGTGTGTGTGTGTGTGTGTGTGTGTGTGTGTGTGTGTGTGTGTGTGTGTGTGTGTGTGTGTGTGTGTGTGTGTGTGTGTGTGTGTGTGTGTGTGTGTGTGTGTGTGTGTGTGTGTGTGTGTGTGTGTGTTTTTTTTTGTTTTTTTTTTTTTTTTTTTTTTGTTGTTTTTTTTGTTTTTTTTTTTTTTTTTTTTTTTTTTTTTTTTTTTTTTTTGTGTGTGTGTGTGTGTGTGTGTGTGTGTGTGTGTGTGTGTGTGTGTGTGTGTGTGTGTGTGTGTGTGTGTGTGTGTGTGTGTGTGTGTGTGTGTGTGTGTGTGTGTGTGTGTGTGTGTGTGTGTGTGTGTGTGTGTGTGTGTGTGTGTGTGTGTGTGTGTGTGTGTGTGTGTGTGTGTGTGTGTGTGTGTGTGTGTGTGTGTGTGTGTGTGTGTGTGTGTGTGTGTGTGTGTGTGTGTGTGTGTGTGTGTGTGTGTGTGTGTGTGTGTGTGTGTGTGTGTGTGTGTGTGTGTGTGTGTGTGTGTGTGTGTGTGTGTGTGTGAGGGCGAGGTTCGAAAAGAGGGCGCGACGGGACCCTGATTGGTGCGCCGGCGCTCGATAGCTATGGAATGGGTTGCAACGGATCCCGTTACGTTAGGCTGGTAAACTGGGGCCAGACAGCTACAAAATGGATGAGATGGGACCCGCATGTCGAAGTGGTGCTCAATAAATTCGTGTGCATGTCGCAAGAGGTAAATGGGACGTTCCAGCCGTTTCATAGCCGTCGCCACTGAGCGCCTTGTTTTTCACCTTTACAACTCCTTCGCCCGTCTAATTCCTTGCGCGTTTGCCACAAGTTGGTAACATGCCTTCCTCAGAAAGTGGAAACACGCGTGCAAATGGCTGCTTAAATAGTAGCGAAGAATTCACATGATCTGACGTAGAACGTTATCTTTATCAGTAGAATGATGTCTTTCACGTCATTTTGTGCTAAAACATCATTTTTTGATAACTCGGAAGAAACACGAGGAAAGCCCATATTTCGAGTAGTACTTTCAAATTGTGTCCACATTATATTGGTAACGGAGTGTTTGAAGCTGAAGTTTGGATATTCTCCACATGTGAGACTGACGCGTTTAGAAGGAAAACTAAGAAATCTTTCGCTTTTATTTATAATAAATAAGATTACGAAAGATTGTAAGAAGTAAACAAGCCTAATTTCACAAGGAAGGGCACTAATATTCATTTTCGTTGATCAGTGAAGGGGACGAAGCGAACACCACGGAAAGTCTAGAGTCCTGCTTTAGCCGGACGTTCAGACTGGTGCTATATAATAACAGGCTTATTCTGTGATGTGTGTGCGTCTGTGTATGTGTGTGTCTCAGTCAGGAAAATCCAAAAAAGAGAGGGAGACGGGTTCCAGTGCGTCGGATTTGTGCTTGCGAGCCCCAACGCAGTAGAATGGGCTTCTGTGTTTTTGCATATCTATTTCCCAGCATGTCTCCCTGATGCTGCTAACATCCTTTCTTCAAAAAGAGGAAACACACGTGCGAGAGGCTGCTTAAACACAACACATAGTAGCCAACAGTTTACGCGATCTGACTCAGAACGTCATTTTCATCACCACGATAGTGATATTCACGTCATTTCATGTAAGCACATCACTCTTTGCTAATAGTTGAGAGCGAAGGAAACTCACACTTCGAATAATGTTTCCAAATTGAGGAGGTTTGAAAGGAACATAGATGTAAAATCAAGTTTGATTGTTCTCCAAATATGGAACTGAGCGTTTAGGGAAAAACATTTATGCTTAAATTTTTGAGCAAAAAAATTGAAGAAAGCGTTGATAGAAAAAGAACAACTGCAATTTTACAGAAAAAAAAATGTCGGCACTGTTATTTCTTCTTCATCGCTGCAGGCGAGCGAAGCGAACACCAGAAAAAGTCTCTAGTCGGTTTTAGCCGGTTTTTCAGGCTGGTATTAATATTAAATCTTGCGTAGTTTTCTTTGATCGACCACGTCCGGATACTAACTTCACGATAAATTTCTATTTCTCAACACGTTGACTAATTCCAGTAACAGTGAACATGGGTGGCCATTACAATGCGACAACATCCTATTTTTTTTTCTTTGCAGTTAGTTGCCTTTTCTTAGAGAAACTTTCTGCTTTCTAGCTATATCTGAAAAGAAGAAGATTGTTGAAAAACTGTACAAGATTTAAAAGGAGAAAAAATATAGTTCTGTGTATTTTATTCCCAAAATTTATTCGACTATTTTGCACAGATTCGGATTTTCACGTTAATTCCGCTTACACATACTGGATGCCACAAAAAGAAAATGAAAAACCAGAGCAAAAGTTGAAGAGAAAAAATTACTAAATTTTAGTTGGTCATTGTACTCATATTATTAGGTTATTCGGAAAGTCTATGACCAATTGCTTCAGAATTACCATAGCTGAGTAAGTTTAGTTAAGTGAAAGTTAAGATTCAACATAATATTCAAGGCGGACATCATTAACCATCGACTATCTGCTGTGCTAATCACTGATGCCTCTTGCCAAGAATTTAGGGGCTGCAACACGGAAAACGCGTCAACCTCCGGTTTGAGAACGTCGTATTTGTTGAACTTTCTCCCGTGTAGGTGATGCTTTAGCGGCCGCAGTAAATGATATTCCAACGGCGCAAGTTCCGGCGAATGTGACCCAAAACAGACTGTTTGCTTTCCTCGCATTATTCCGGCAAACTTTTGAAGCCGATTGGCTGCGGTGATAGTGATACTGTCTTACATGTAGGAGTTAGCTCATAGAGAATAGGCTCTTTCGCGTCAGGCGGGCGGAAAGGAAATGTTTGCACTAGGGTGCCTGTCTGGATCTGTCTTCGGCTGTGTTGGCGGCTCTGCGCGGCATGGGAACCATATTCCGCGTCGCTGTCGAAGAGAATTCGACTGCTATCACCGAATGCCAGATTTTCGAGACGCGATATGATTGGAAACAAGCGATTCACAGAAGATAGCATACGAAATAATGTAGTCTAACCGACGTCAGTAGATTATACATCGGGTGACCTATCGTGCCTGGACTTTTCAACTGCCGGAGTCATGGAGGTGAGCGTCGATGGTAGGGCTGGAACAGTCAAACGCTAACTAACAGCTAACTCTCGTAGTGTTCTCTTTTCTGCGTTGACTTTAATAGCCTCCAACAATTTGTCATTGTCGCTGCGTTCCTTGTTTTGAAGCAGATATATCTCGCCACAAGGAGATAGAACCAGGTTGACTGTAAAACAGGTGCGTAACAGTTTCCGTTTTACAAGCCGTTGATGTTTGCGGTGGCTCTGTTCTCTGCGTTGGGTCCTTGGCAGCACTCGTACTAGCAGAACTGTAGTGGTTGTTGTTCACTTGTGATGTTTTGCAAATCACTGAAGCGCACACGCTCACCCTAATATACCCACATATATCGAAAAAAGCTTCGAAAACATTTTGCAAGGTTCTCGGTTTTGCCAGAACATTCCAATCAGTTCTGAAAAACTCAGTATTTTTGAAGTTTGCTGCAAGAAAACAAACCTATATATATATATATATATATATATATATATATATATATTTCGCTTGTGGTTCTGTTTTTCTCGGAATTCAAGAGTTGTATTCACTCTCATTTGACTGTAGTTGGAAATGAAGTGCTTCTTCCGCGAGTGTTTGCTTCCAAACAGTACATAGTTTCCTATGAAGCTATATGGTGCTCCAGGTGTTGTAACTCTCTTCAATTGCAAAACTAGTAGTAGGACTTGAAATTTTTTCAAAATCGTCTAAACTGTTATCTACTCTTTTGTTTACATACCGAAAGGTATGTCAAAAAATGAAAAACTGTCAGAATTAAAAAAGGATTACTGCCTGATTTCTTAGAAGAGGAAAAAGAAGTTCTAACCGCGACTTTGTGCAAGTATTTGTCGTCGGGATAATTCAATTTTTGCCTTTAATGAGCATAGCTGTAATCTTAACCACTTGCTATACAAACAAAGGTGTAGAAGTGCTAAATGGCTGAGCTTGAGAGTACTTAAGGTTGGGATGTTGAGAGAAGTAATGGAATATGTAATATTTTTGAATTAAGAAAAACATCATGTGAAAGCGTGTGTTAGATAACGTCATTTGTTCGGTAATGTTAAAATTATAGATGTCTATACTATACTATATAACACATCCATACTATATAACACTTTTTGCTTTTTTGACCTTCTCGTCAAATGTCATCAAATAAATGATCATTGCCGTGAACTTTGAAAGAAAACAGACAAGATTAAATGCGATGCTTGCTGACGACATTTCGCAGATAGTAACCAAACATGAACCCCAATTTACTCCTTTTTTGTAAAAAAATTGTGTGTTCATCATTATTGATGGTGAGTAGCATACTTGCTACTACGTACGATGGGTACAAAAAAATCTGTTTATTGTCATTCTGAGTTACACCTATTAAAATAAAACAAGACTGCATTGCTAAGTAGTTACTAACTAAATAACTTTTACTCTTAGTTTCTGGTGAGTTGCTAATGTGTTCCATTTTTCATAAACAACTGTTTTCTGTTAAAACAAAAACAACAAACAAACAAAAACACAAAGAACTATGTAAAGCTATACTCAGCGTAGTTACTATCAGTTTCAGGCCGTTAACGCGAATTGTAGGTGATGTCTGAAATTAAACATTCAAGATTTCAATATGGAAATTTTCGGGCTTCTTGTACTGTTGAGCTCTTTTTGTTCGTTTCAGCCAATGACAACAGCTTCGTTTACGAAATTTGTACGCACGATGGAAGGACAGTATCAGGTTTGTGACGTTTCAGCTATGCGAGCGATTTTTTTTTGTTTAAAAGCAAATCTTTCGGTTGAGGCAGAGCTTCTACTCCTTAGATGTGCAGCTCATAGTGAGAAAACTGAGTTCCTTTCGTTTCCTGACAGGATTTCCTCCTGTCAAAAAACAGAAGACAATAAACTTATCTAGGTGTTATCAATTAAACTACCTTGAAGTTGTTAGAGGAATTCTATGAAGGGAAAGTGAAGGAAATATCTTCCTCTTCTAGGACAATTCTTAATAACAGCATATTTCGAGATTTTTGATGTCTGCACGAAGACCGACGAGATACAGTCCACAAAACGAGTAGAAATGCGCCCAATCCTTCCACCACGCACAAATATGAACAGAATACAGGAAGAAACTGTGTATGGTACTGCGTTCGCTTGTGCGGATTGAGCAGTTTCTGGCACTTATTTTAATTATACTAGTTGGGTTGCGGATTGGCGGACGACTGAGTTGCCCGTGTTCTATCAAGTAATAAGTTACATCGATGGAGAGACGGGTTCACACAGAGCTGTTTAACAAGTCTTTTTCTAGATACGTGCACGTGCAAAGAAAATTCTGCAACACTCCGCCTTTAATTTAAGAGACATGATTGGTGTAAATACAGCTGCATTTGTTCAACATAACCACTTCTAGGTCTCCTTGGGTCATACATTAGCAAAGGAATCTTCCGAAGACAACGTTTCGAGAATGCTTCCACTGAAGGATCCAATTATCATATTAAACAGGGAGAAGAAGAAAACTAACCATTACAATCCAAATATGAAGAATAAGGTAGTTACATCTTAAGGCATTCAAATTGGAATTTGTTTTGACCCGATTAAATTTTTCTTTCAGGTGAGCTTTTTTTTGAACAGGTTGCAGTGAAGCAGCAAGTTTTAAATTTAATTTTTAACTGATCCTTGAACTTTCTTGCTAGAGCAAACACCACTTATAGTACTATGAAAACAAAACGAAGCAGGGTCCAGTTGCGTAACAGACTGCTCTCTAAGGGAGACGGTGGGGAAAGCGGTTGGAATCGAATGGGACCATCGCGAACTGCAGTGTCCTCTATTTCGTTTTGACCCTATTATAAAACGACACAATAGCCTACATGGAAAAAAATTGTTTATCACAGACGCAAAATGGGCTTATAGAAAATGTGTGCAAAACAATAATCTTACCTTAATTTTTTTGTGATAGTGTGCCTGCGAGGTTTTTAGATGAAACCTTTTATTTGCCCGACGTTTTGGCTTTTTCGCCGTCTTCAGAGGCCTAAGTAGAGGATGACTGAAGCAATGCTACGTTTATCCCGTCAAGTGCCACACTAGCCTGGGTCAGTGTTTCGATAATCGTTCAAGGTAGTGAAAACAGATACCCATCTGTACTTGTCCACGCACTTTTCACTCAGTGTATTAGAAAATGAGTATTGTTGCGTAGATTACCAGCGACGATATAGATGATTTGATCTACACAAGGAATATCAGGCGGTCATGGGTCACAGAGCGGTAACGAATGAGTCGCAAGAACTCATTCGTTATCGACAAACATTCATTCCTATTATTCATTCAAGGGTTTCGTTTAAGAATCCAAAACGTCTCCAACGTCTTCCTTGCCGATATTTCTGTTTCGTGAGCCAGTATAACGCATTTCACATCGTAATCGTTCCCGTTGTGGGCCTCATGTCTGTGTCTTCCTAGTGGTGTTATCAAACTTTTTCGTCGTTTTCCTGTCATGTGTTCATTAATCCTCACTCTGACATTCCTATCGGTCTCCCCAATGTAAGTTGCATTTTCACATCAAGCACTCGATCTCATGTATTACCTCCATTTGTTCGCAGTCGCCTGTTTTTCCGTAAGGACAAATAACACATCTTTCACAGATGCAGTATCTATCATGTAATCTGTTTCTAACAAGCTGGCTATTTACCAAGATCACGTCATCTTGTAATTGTGCTTGGATAATGCTGCGCTGAACAGCGACACTGACACTGTCAGAGATAAAAAGAAGACAAAGAGAAACTTTGCTTGCGTGCGGAGCATTGCTATTTACAGTAGGGGTTCTTCGGTAATCCGGACGTACTGTATAGCCATTACCACATGCGATTTTTGAGGCTAGTCTTCGTGATTCGTATCTCAAGCACACTATCACAAAACAAAGACGGAATATGCCGAGGTTTCAAGACAGGAGAACATTCGAATCCTCCTTTATGTTTTTTTTTCTTGTCATTATATTTTTATTTTCATCAAAGTGGGTAGAATTATGCTGACTGAAAGGGTAAATAAATAACTTTATGTAACGAGAAAGGAGTTAGAAATAATTCCTAGATCGTTGCTTGGAAAAACGTCGAGAAACAGTTTAATAAGAAACCTTCTTGGTTTGTACGCAACAAGGTCAATAGGTCTCGTTGTTGGAGTTTCATGAATTTTTTCTAACGTTGGCACTTTGGCGTTTTTTTTTACAATAACTTCCGAAAGTCTGGAAAAATTTGCATATGAAAATTCAAAGCGAGTGATTCCGGGAAGTTGAACTCTGGCTGTGAGGATTAGCATTAAAAAAGGAGGGAACTGGGTTGTACCACATTACATTGTGTCAAAAGTCGTCCTAGCTTGATTTTGCCATCCAACATTCTCTTCTAGGATTTAAGATGTGGAGTAAGAAAGGAAGTAGGAAGTAGTAGAACGGTAATCTCATCAGAACGTGATCAAAGTGATCCTTTAAAAATTGACTAAATTATGTAGTGCCAAAAAGGTCTATTCGAACGAGTTTCGATGCCCATCGCTACCAACTTGGGAAAAACAAACGCTAATAAGAGAGGACAAATCTGTGTTTTTCAGAACGAACAGAGAACAGGTTTGCAAATCTACTTGAGATCACTGAGATAGGAAACGGTAGCGCTCAAATTATCTCATGCTCAACACAACTTTGTTCAGCATTATCGGTATCCCCTAAAAATCATAAAGTACAGCTGCACAGCTATTAAACCAGATGTTTGACAATTTAATAGAATGATACAGATATAGGATGCATTACAGTTAAGATCAAGACGAAGGGTTCATCGAAAGCTGGCTTTTTTCCCTGCTCTGTTCCCTGAAGAGCTGTTTCTTTGGTGAAAATTGAATTTGTGAAAACAGGACAGTCAATGATTTAAGAAAATCCATTCAGCAACACAATTTCGATCTCCTCCGTATTTGGCAAAAGTGGTGATTTTTGATAGGAGAACCTGCAACAAAAGGACAACGGAGCTCTACCAAAGCTTTTTTCTATTTTTGTTAGCTGTAATTGCAATTAATTTTAATTTTGCATCAATTTTTTTCCAAGTACTGCCAATGGCATTCTTTAGTGGTTGTTGGTTTTCATGACTGCAGTAACAACTCAAATTTTCAACTCACACTCACTGAACCGTTCCTTTTTTTCAATGTTGTTCATCTTCAAAATTAAGCCTTGTAGAAGAACTCTTTCACTTCGACATCGTCAGCACAAGAACGTTTTTATTTTTTCTCTTTCCTCATTCATTAGAAGAGGCAATGTAAAATAATAGACTTCAATTTGGTAAGATAAGAATAGACATGTTTTCGCCGACGTAGAAATTTCCTCTATCCTCATCGAAAAGGTTCAGTTCTACTCCCTAGTCTTTCTCTTCTTCTACAAAACCGCTACTGCGATGATCTTCATCCTGTGTTGTTATAATTTCTCAAAGCAATCAAATCGATTAGTGGCCTTGTCACTTTAACGTTACCTTCTCGGACTCATTAGATAACTCATAATGATGACTGATTCCCAAATTCCAGCTCTGTCTGAAGGACCACATCCCTGTTTAGTTGTTACACCCACGTTAGTGGCAAAATTGTTAAAGTGAGCAGAGTTTGAAAGCAAATGAAACAATCCTACTCACATTTCTCATTACCATCTTTTTTTACCGTAAAAACATAGCACGACTTCTGTCTTTTAATTTGCATTTTTCCTGTTTCTTCATGTATTTTTCAAGGATCACAATTGTTTTCACAAATCAACTCAAAATTTCTTGCAGACCCTGTCGTTAATATGTAACTACGTTCGATGCCATCCTATAGGAACCCACTGTTCATCCACAATTCGACCGTTAGGACACTGTTGCGACGTTTGCGGTAAGCGCATGCGCATAAATAACGAACTTTCTTGGAAAATGTAAAATCTGATTGTTTGTATTTTTATTCATGTATTCAAAGGAGGTGTGATGAGTTTTTCTTCGAATACGTTCACTGCTGAGGATATTGCGGACTTAATCCAGGAAATTATTAAAGAGGACAATCTTCTCGATCTTGTGCAGTATTCCATCGATCGCATCGATGATAATGACATAATCCCTCGATATCAGGTACTATGTTTTCAAACTAACATTGCATATGTAAAGTATAGTAAAGACCGCAACTCCATTTGGATTCATCATAATTTAGGTGACTGTGCTTCCTGTAAAAAAGTACGATGATATTGTGTTTCGAGTGTTAATCATGGAACTTCACAACAAGCTAAGCGGTCGTAAACGTCAGTGACCAGCAAGCATTCGCAAATTTTCAGCAATTCCAATCTCTTCTTATTTTAGGCACGATGATGGACTACTTTAGTGTCGAGTATGAATGGAGTGCTCTTGATCATTCGTACGCTCAAAGTATGTGCGAATTAAGTTACTAAACGATTCAGAAGACATTAATGCGGTTCCCCTTACTGTTTTTGCTTCAAGTAATTGAAATCGCAGTTGATTAACGATTCCCGCACTGCTAATCAGTTTCTTTTTGCAATTTCCAGAATTCTCGTTTCTGAAAGAAAATGAATTAAGATTATTTGAAAATGCCACTCGATAAAACGTGCCTCAAAAGGTGATGATATTTTGTGAAGAAGAATATGTAGTGTAAAAAGCACACGAAAAGAATATTATATATTATTTTGATTATATTCAACTAGTTAGTGCAGAAAGAAACAAAACGAATGTAGATTTTCGGGAGTTTTAAGTCGTGAGAAAAGAAGGCTACAATGATGAGCTGTCGGCCCCGAGTTCTAAAAGTTGTGATACCCACGTCTTTTTCTGGGCTGCTGCTCGTGAACTACGGTACCATTCGTGTCTATTCGCGATCAACGCGGTCAACTCCATTTTACGCCATTTTCGAATTTTCAATCTCCTTTATATTATATTAGAAAAACTATTACTATTATTATTATTATTATTATTATCATTATTATTATTATTATTATTATTATTATTATTATTATTATTATTATTATTATTATTATTACTATTATTATTATTATTATTATTATTATCAGAAAAAGAAGATTAGGCAGTAGGATCTATCGCAACATACCTATTCGACATACTGTAGCCCTCAGATCTTTGAAATACTTCCGTTGAGCAAAGTGAGCGACCTTAAGAGTCAATCAATAGGCCTTTCATTGCTTTCGAAGGACTCCAAACTTTGCATTTCTTATGTTCTCGTCTCAGTTTATCATGTCTCATTAGAATTTCAGCAGAAATTACTTTCAGGATGTCCCTTAAATTTGATGTAGGCGTTGGATTATGGGAAGTTCTGTCAGTACTAATGTTTTTAGCATCGAAGATAGCTGGACTCGTCACATTCTGCATTCTGGTTTTGGCAGTAGCAGCGGTATTTTGGAGAAACAATATGGAAACGGATGGGTACCTATAATCATTATGCGATAACGATGATACAAAAGAAGGATCCGCTACTATTAATCATAAAGAAGCTGGAACTTTATATAAACTTGTAACTGAGACATTAATAACGCATGCATTTGCAGTTTCACACTTCGTGGATTCCTTTTCGCTAATGCATCATCCCCGTTTCGAGTTGTGTGGCATCAAGGCAAGGAAGACGACGAAGACGTTGTGCAACTAGTAAACTCTGGCGAAGACATTACGCCTGAAGAGGTATACTAATTGTCAAAAATCTTTGTAGATCGGCTGAATAATTCACTTAAATTAAGGAGGACGCATACATCCCTTCACTCGAAGTTCTCACTCCGGTTCCAATGGTGTTTCAGCATCAGGCGGTTCCTCTACCAAATAAAAACGTGTCTGAAGGTCTTTCTGTGATAGAGCTGGAAATGATTGAATAGTGACGAGTTTGCCTCTGGGCACAGAGATTTCCTTCTTTCCCAAACGAATCAAACCGTAATACGTAACGACCGCTTCACTTTTCCAGAAATCTTTTTCCATCAGCTACTTTGGGTTTTTTTACGTTGCACTCTACCAAACCCTTCAAATTTCTTTTTCACTTGCTCAGGATGCGAATAAAAATTTTCCTTTCATAGGTTGAAGATTACCACTTGCTGTATGTTTGTAAAAATTGTGGAGTGAATTTTTCTTCATACATTTTGGTAACATTAATAAAACCTGGAATAAAATCGTCAGAAAAAGTAATGTCTAGAAAATATATAATGGTGAGATGAAAATAAACGACTAAAGATTTCAATTTATTGCACTTTTCCCACATTTTCCTGTTTCTTTTGTGTTTCCATAGTAGTGCCGATCCGGGTGCTGTTTTGGAAGTGTCATATAATGCCTAAGTAGGAAGTCTGATTAGTCGAACACTTCTGTACACTCATTCACTTTTTCTTAAAAGAAATGCGGTTGTACGGACTTACAACGGACAACTTTAAAAAATCTTTAGTTAACGATAGTTTAGTTAACAAAATTTAAAATAAAACTTCCAACCTGTCCCTATCATCGAAGGAGTAATCACTTACACTGTTTTGCAAATTTGGAAGTAAACATTCATGTACAGTATACATAAAGTTTATTTACGTCCACTAACATATGGAGAAACTAACTTCCCTTATCAAAGCCAACCTACCCATGGCTACTTAAGTTTGGACAATAGTGAAAAGATAGAGTGCTCGCCTATCAGCTGCATGACAAAGGCATCTCACCGGTGAAGAGTTTTGCATCATCATGGAGTATTTTCGTGACACACACCCACACACACACGGTGTTAATCCAGATACTCACTGTTACTGCTGTACCTGAGAAAGTTTCGTACTGTGAAACGAAGTCGCGTGATCTCCCCCGGTAACATGTCTGAAGACTCCGTTTTCGAGAAATCGGAGATTTTAACGTCCAACAACGGGTGGTGATTCTCACTGATTCTTATACGGATGGAAATTCTCACTTGTTATTGCAGAACATCTGCAGCTTTAATCAAGGCTCATCTGTGAATTTGTTTGCAAATAAATAGCACAGTTTTTTCTTTCAAGTGTTTTAGCATTCAATTTCAAATCAAGACAGTAAGAACGTGAGAAGTTGTATTGATCGTCAAGTGGCACCTAACTTTTAACCGAATTGTTAGCTCACCACCAATTTCAACAATTTCAATAAAGAACCATTTATTATGTTGCTATTATTCATTATGTTAGGGGCGGGTGTAGCGCTGTCGGTAAGCGGTTCCGCTGTCTATACCATTGGTTAGAGGTTTGAATCCGCTCTAGTGGTCACCAAGCCCTTCACCCCTGGGCCGATAAATTGGGTGCAGACTTGTCTGGAGGATTAAAACACTGACTTGACACATCGGCTAGTCCCCACAAGTCACTGTATAGATCAGTTACACGTTCGTGAAGCTCAGATTCTGAATTGCAGTGAACGCGGTGGCGCATTCCAAGCAGATTGATTAACACTTTAACGCCAGACACTTAAACCTTTATCCTTTATTTGTTATGTAGATATTTCTCTAATATCGTTCAAAAAGCCATCACGATAGCATGCAGCAATAGGTTTCCATAAAATGCAATAGGTACATATCAATTAAATCTTCTTTCCGGCAGATACGTCTCGGAATTTCTTAATACAGAGTTGTACGAAATTCTCCCAGATTTTCTCCCAAAGCTCGACTCCGTACAACTGAAAGATGGGTTTTATTCGAAGTAAACTGATTCAAAGGCTTATTTCTTCTAATTCAAAGATATTTTCGAGCTTACAGCTTGACGTCCGTTTGGTTCAGTGGACAGTTGGCAAAAGTAATTGCATATCCCTGCTAAAGACAACAAATTCAAGGTGTTCCCAGGGGAGAAACAATTATGATTTTCTACTAAATGCAACCATTCGAGGATATAATTAGAGGATACTCGAATGAAATTGTTGAAAATAAAGTACACTCCCTTCTTTTTCACATGTAGAATCACCGTACAGTATTTCAAAGATGTATCTCGTCCCGGCAACAACTTGTGATGCAGCTTTCACAACCTCAAGTACACAAGCTCATATCTAAACTTTCATTTGGATAAATAACTCACGGTCAAAGTTTTATTGGAACCATAAGGTGCTGTCCGTCGTTCAGATTTTCATTAACGGTATTCACAACTTTACGCTTTTTCCTTAATTTTTTTCTTAACTAAATTCGACGCACATCTTGAAGGACTTCGTGGAGAAATCTGATCATCTTCCAAGTCTTCTTGGGATGCGCTTATTATGCAAATACGGAGATAGATATGAAGTCCAATTGCTTACGGCTCTGGTCCAACGGTTGCCGCTAAAACACATCCCGTGTCCGGCCCACCTATCTTTACTGTCCTTGCCATATGCGGCGGCTGATCACCTTTTTGATTTGCAGAAGGCGGGATACTCCTAGCATCACCCTTTCAGTTGCGTGTTTTAATACGCTGATTGCATCTTCCTCTTGCTTGCAACACGCCCAGGTTTCTGAAGCTTGGGTCAAAGTAAGATACCCCCTTCCCAGTTTGGAGGGCAGGTTGTTCATCACGTTGATTTCCCGACCTGGATATACAAGGTTGTAGCATTCGGATATATTCGTTCCGTTAAGCATGAATGGGGGATCAAAAACAAACCCGTTCCTCATAAATATGTCTTGTTCAAGTTCAGCTGGAGACCGATCTTTTCACACTTTTCATCGAATTCGACTAGCATTCGTTGCGCCTAACTGATGCTTGATGTTATCAGAACGATGTCGTCACAGAAACGAAGATGGTGTAAACTCCGGCCGCATCGTCGTTCTCTCATCCCAACCCCCGTTCTCGACAGAGGCACTGAATGTTTTGGGAGGGATGATGTCACCTTGACGAGTCCCCTTCTTCACGTCGATTGTGACATTATTTTAGATTGAGGAAATGTTGGTCGTGAATTTGCTATACAACTCATGAAGTATCTTTAGGTTCTGAGTAGACAAGCATTGATTGTCCAAGACTTTTATGACTGCTCTGTCTCAATCGAGTCGAAGAGTTTTTTTAAGTCGATAAAGGTGAGACATTACGGCATTTTGTACTCCAGTTATACCCAGGGTCAAGCGAGCGTATGTTGAGAATTTCTCAACAGGTGGTCGTAAGAGGGGTGTCGGATCAGGGGGGGGGGGGGGGGATCGTAAGAGGGGGTCGGAAAATTGAGAAAAAATTTAAGTAGGAGTCGGAAAATCAGAAAAGAGCAAAGAGGAAAGGAAGACGGGGTTGTCGTTCTCAAACAAACACATATTAAGGTGTACAAAATGAAGTGTAATTTAGGTATGCGACATTCAGCAGAAAAACAGGAGTGAAAACTGTTTCTTTTAAGACGTAGCGCTAAAACTTGAAGGATGATCAGCAATAAATGGCATGTTTTTATCGCATATCAGAAGATATTCACAACTGAAACGTATTCCAAGGCTTTTTTTCAAGTCCCGATATCTGCAACTAAAAAATGGAAGAGTTGTCTCAAAGAAGAAAAAACGTCAATGATGCATATTCAGTACTTGAGTTCTGTTTAATATAGAAATAAACGATATAGAATAAATAATTTTTTTTAATATTCGAATAAACGATTGAAGAAGACTCGCGGTTGCAGTTGAGGAAGACTATTGTAGCATAAAAAGTTAGGATAAAAAGAGGGTACACAAACCAAAAAATGATTTTTGAAAAATTTATTCTTCATAATTCTGGTTATGAAACTACTGCGTTTTTTGAGCCAATCTTGAAAATGGACGACTTAGCATTTTTTGCTGATCTAACTGATGTTTGATGACGTCGGAGTCACTTCGGTGGCACAAACCAAAACAATTGAAATCTTGAATAAATGTGATGAATAATAAATAAAGTGATAATGTTGTGATGTGATAAAATAGGAAACCCATTATTTTAAATGCAATTAACTACCTGAAAGTTTTCTTCTTTCAAAAAATCGACTTTTTGTCAAACCCATCAAGTCTAAGCACTACAAAATTACAGTTCTACAAAACAAAATTACAAAATTACAGTCTACACAACGAAATTGTCTGTTACTAATTTATATGAAAGAAATGAAACTAACCAGAGGTGACTTCGTATTGAGTACCATAAAAGGCAATCTTCATAGCTTGCACATTGCTTTGGCACTCTTCGTCACAACCAATTCAATATATTGAAGATCTGCAGTTGTACGGGAACGCAGCGTCGAAAATTCGCTTAGGAACGGATGACAGACGAGATCTTCAGAAGCTAAAAGAAGTGTAAGAGCACTAAGTAAAAGTAGAAGCATAGCTGCAATGAAAAGCAAGTACGCTGGCTCAAGTTGATAAGTGTAGTGCAGACTTATATATGCGCGATTACGAAGACTTCGATAAGGACATCTGTTAATTGGCCATTACACGCTCTGTTGAAATAGGGCTGATGCTGGTCACAAATCAAAATTGGATGGCTCAACGAGATCCCGCGATGTTCTTATTGTGACGGTCAGTGATCAATCCCTGCAAAGGTGCTATTTTTGCATTTGGCGTAAAAGAATTTAGAGAGCACATTTCTCATCCTACAGTGACGAACTTCTTACTTTCAGTCGAAAAAGCAAATCTGATGCTGCTACTGAGCGAAAAAAAGACATCTACAGGCGCAATTAGGGTTAAAATTAGTACAAAGTAGGCTCCACGAGTTTCTGAATATCTACGCTCAAAGTGAATTTTATGCAATAATGCAGGTTGCGATCTGTAGAGAGAGATTTCTTCTGTATTTCTACAAAGTTTGGTGGCTCAAGCTTCCCTAGTCTTTTTGAAACCTAGTTGAGAAAAATCCCAATTTTTGCCTCAAATTTTCGAGTTTTTCTCAACTAGCTTTTGAGAGAATCAGAACACCTACAGAGGCCAAAATTTGCATTCAAAGGTTTTCCTTGATGCACTATCCAAATATGGAGTCGAATTTTTCAACGGCGCTACCGTATCCTCGCAGCGGGAAAAAGAGCGAAATCTCAGATTTTCGGCAACGCGTCAAAATCTGTGTTACTTTAAACAAATTTCCATAACTCTGCTCATAGTTTATAAAAACGAATTCGGTTTGAAGTTTATTGTAGAGGAAGATTTTTGCTATCATAGCTTGCTTTTACTTTTTCACAGGTAGTTTTCGTCTCTAAAAATGGTAGTTGAGAAGAAGTTGAGAAAAATGCCAAATTTCTCAACTTTTTCTCAATACTTACTTAGATACTTAGATGGCCCGTCTTCACTCGACGTGCGGGCCCCAGCATCTCTTCCACTCGTTTCGTTCCCTCGCCATTGTCATCCAAGATGTTCTCAAGCTTCGTGCGTGACGTTGACGAGGTCCTTGAGCCGTATCCAGCTGAGCTCTCAGCTGGTCCATCCGTGCAGCGAACACGTCACTCCATCTCGTTGGCGGTCTCCCTCGGGGGCGTTTAGCGTCCCTTGGGATCCACTCTAGCGTTCTTTTAGTCCATCTATCGTCGATTCTTCTCATGATGTGACCGGCCCATCTATGTTTTGCTTTCGATACATATTCCGCTGGGTCGCGAAGACGGGACATTCCTCTTAAGTCGGAGCTACGAAGACCAGCAAGGTGTTGTGTGCGCCGGTTAAACTTCAGGAGACATCTCTCAAGGGCTCTGTGGGTAGTAAGTAGCTTCCTAGACGTGGCCGCGGTGTCTGCCCACGTCTCCGCTGCGTAACAGAGCGCTGGAAGGACTGTCGAGTCGAACAGATGGGCACGAAGATCATGGTCCGTCAGTTGGTCCGTAGCTTCCCTGACTGCTGCGAATGCTGCCCATGCTGCTCTCATTCTTCTATTCAGTTCTTCCTTCAAGTCGTTTTCCATGTTCATAGAACGTCCGAGGTATACGTATGACGGAGTTTCCACGATTTGGGAGCCTTCAAGTTGTACTCCTCCGTCCTCGCAGTAGGCGTTCTTCATGAACTGTGTCTTCTTTCTGTTTATTCGTAGTCCTATTCTCTTCCCTGCTTCGTTCAATTCGTTGAGCATCGTTTCTGCTTCATTGGTGCTGCTCGAAAAGAGAACGATGTCGTCCGCGAAACGAAGGTTTGAAAGAAATCTTCCATCAACACGTATGCCCCTTTCTTCCCAGGATAGTGATTTCATTATCCATTGCAATGCAGCCGTGAACAGCCTCGGCGATATAGTTTCGCCTTGTCGTACCCCCTTTCCAATGGGTATGGTGAGAGGGCGGTGGAAAAGCTGTATCCTAGTCGTGCATCGTTCGTAGCAATTGGCTAATGTCCTCACATACGACGCGTCCACACCTTGATCGACCAGCGCTGACAGTATTGCATTCGTTTCTACGCTGTCAAAGGCTTTCTCATAGTCGACGAAGGTTAGAACAAGGGGCAGGCGGTATTCCCGGCAAACCTCTATGACCCTCGACACGGTCTGGATTTGGTCCAAGCAGCTGAACCCTTGGCGGAATCCAGCTTGTTCTTGAGGCTGGGCTTCATCCAGCGTCCTAGATATGCGTGTGAGGATGATCTTGGTGAATACTTTGTATAACACGCTCAGCAAGCATATCGGACGGTAGTTCCGAAGGTCCTCTCGGTCACCTTTCTTATGGATAAGAACGGTTCGCGAGGTCTTCCACTGGTCTGGGATCCTTTCTTTCTGAAGATAGGATGTCATGTGCGCTGCTAAGATTACATGAAGCGGATGGCCACCAGCCCGAAGAAAGTCTGCTGATATAAAATCAGGTCCGGGGGCTGTGCCAGGTTTCATGCTCTTGATAGCGACTCATACTTCCGAAGGGAGAATCCGTGGTAAAGCTTCGCCAGTGGGGATGATCGGGCTTGACACAGGAGTTGATGAACGGAAAAGGTTCGAGTAGAACCTCTCCGTAATGATTTCCATCTCACGACGAGAAGACGTGCGAGTCCCGTCTTCGCTCAGCAAGGTTGCTAGCGGAATATTATATTCGCGGAGGTCCCTGCGGCACTTCTTTAGACTCGTTCTTCTTTGTGCTGCTTCTAGAATCTTCTTCTGCCTGTACTTCAAAAGATCCTCCTGCAACGCTTTTCTGCAGCTAGTGTTTGCTACTAACCGCTCAATGTGCGATGCATTCGGATCAAGCCTCAAAGCCCTTCTTCTTCCTAACAATTCCTTGGTGGTCTTCGAAATTCGATCCAAGTTTGTCGTGCGCGACTTCGAGGCACGTTCAGCACAGGCTCGTAATCCTCTGAGCAGCATCTCGTAGTCCACGTTTGGGTCCTCCTCGATGTGCCAGTCACCTTGGGACAGGGAGTCCTCGAGTACGCAATCGTCGTAGACGACTTCTTTTCTCCTTCGTTGCCGATAGCAGATGTTCTTTTCCATCGTGTGGCTAAGACGTATTTTCGCACGAAGGAGATGGTGATCAGAACCACTACAAAAGGATGGTACTACTGAGACGTCAAGTAGACACCACCTCCGGTTGGTGAGTATGTGGTCGATCTCCGCACGAGTCGCGCCATTGGGCGATTCCCATGTCCACCGACGATGATCTTTTTTCATGAAAAGAGAGTTCCCATGAAAGAGGCGAGCGGCGGACAACAGCCCGGCGAGACGATTGCCATTTTCATTCCGGTCCCCTAGTCCAAATGTTCCAATCCTGTATTCCTCTTCTGTGGCCTTTCCTAGTTTTGCGTTGAAGTCTCCGACAACGAATTTGTAAAAGGACTTCTCGTTGTGGACTACTTCCTCTAGCTCCTCGTAAAACGCGTCCAATTCGGAATCATCAGCTGCTGATGTTGGTGAATAGCAGTTGATGATACTGATGGATTTTTGGCGCAGAGGGCGGAGGCGAAGAATGGCCAGACGAGGTGACAGGATCTCGTGAGAATCGACGAGATGGACGACAGATGGGTGCACAACGAAACCAACACCGCCTACATTTCGCGACGAAACCTTCTCTCCACGAATGACGAGTGTACCGTCATTCATCTGTCGTACGTCGCTCCTTCTGCACTTGGTCTCCTGCAGAGCAATCACGTGAAATTTGATACGCTCTGCAGCTCCGAGAAGGGCATGCAGGTCGGCGTCTGTGGAAACTGTTCTCGCGTTGTAAGTACACAGTCTGAGACAGTCTCCATGGCGAGTCGTGCGTGTGTCGCCTTGGTCCAGAATCAATGACGTCCTGAGCAACCTGAGATTTGATCGCCTCTCACCGGTCGCCATACCGTCCGACGTCTGAGACGGCAGGGCCCAGTGTGCAGGGTACTGAGGCAGTGAATATGCTGGAGTGGCAAAGAGACTTTTCCCCAAACTAAGCAGCCATGCCACGGCGAGCTTAGCTTTCACCACAGGTCGTCGCCCAACCTATATGGATCAGGGAACCACCTTGCGACATTTTGCCAAGACGGTGGTGAATCTTAGCAGTGGTTTACTCTTAGCTAGGCTTCCGATTCCGAGAAGTCGGAATGTCGGATGTGTCGAACTCCTTCTCAGCTTGGGAGACCCTGCCGGAGGACGAACCTCCGCTGTGCATCGCAGTTCGACGCCCAGTGTCACCTCCACGCCACTATGAGGCGGTAAACCGTTGTGGAGGTTTTCTCAATTAGGTTTCAAAAAAAGCAGAGGGTCCCTACAAAAGATTTTTAAACCATTTTATAGCGCAAATCTTCCTTTACGCAACGCAGCCAGCTTTATCTTCTTACGTCTCTTCGTTAGTGAGTTATTCATGTTTATTTCAAGGTAACAAAATCCGACCTGTCCAGCAGTAACTTCCAATTTAGACCTGGTTTCAACCGCTAAAATAACCTCTATATAACACTTGTATGTGGCAAACAGTGCTCCTTATACAATTTCAAAAAATTACCGATGAAATGTTCTCCACAGTGATTTTTTTCGATTCTGCAAAAATCTAGATTCCGGCGGGGATCGAACTCTCATCCGTTCATTTCCATTGTCGATGAGTAAAATTGTCTATTAATAGTTGGAAATAGTGTGAAAATTGTTTTAAAAGGTGTTCTCCTTCTTTTCCAGCTGTTTTTTCGTTTTGCAGAAATAATGGTTCCGGCGGGGATCGAACTTTTGTTTATTGTTTAAAACTTTTATTTTTCTTGATCTTCTTCCATCTGGCACACGTCACGAACATATAATTAACATCTTAATTAACATGAACATATAATTAACATGAATATATAATTTCTAGTTATTATTTATTCCATTAATATCGCTGCATTACAATATGTATTTTCTTTTACTTGTAGCATTACTATTTTTTAAAATAATCTATTATTTGTTTATTACATCGTATTGTTTTAATTTATTTATTAGGCGTTTATTTGTTTTTTAAGTTTTTTATTATATCCAAATTTTGATTGCTGTGTGGGCAGCTATACTGGTAGGAACGAGATAAGGGGGTCGTTCTTGGGAGGGTCTGCGAGGGGGGGGGGGGGGGCGGGTCGTTTTTAGGAGGGATTTTTCCCAACTATACGCTTGACCCTGGTTATACCTCGAGGAGTTTCGAAACAGTGTTAATGTGGCGCTGATCCTGTCTGAAACCTCGTTTTGTTGGCGACAGTTGCCGATGTAATGTGGATCTCCCTCATGGAACAGTACGGTCTTGCTGGTTTTCCATTGCTTTGGAACCCTGCATTCCAACAGGTGACGAGTGAGGAGCCACGCCAGAGTGTTGACGAGCACTGGCGATAAGTTTTTCAGGTGTTCAGACTTGATTTTGTGAAAGGATGAAGTACGATTCTTCACCGACATGATGGCATGTCCGACTCTGGAAGACAGGTTCCCTGAAATGACATGTCCATCTTCGCTCAAACAGTGAAGAGGCAAGTCGAGCTGTCGAAGAGGTCTGAGTAGAAGTCGTGAATGGCTTTTTCCAACCCAGTTCGATGTTGCGTTTAATCTACGTAACGAATGTTCTTACCCGCCTATGCTGCTTCAGCCAGTACTAGTGCCCTTCTCTCTTTGAGGTCTCCTTTCATCGCTTCTCTATAATGCGAGGCAGGACGTGATTTCATAGATGCCTGCAGCTCCTGCTGCTCCACTTTGATGTATTAGCTCTAGAGTCTCCAGAGACAGGCGTCTCTTGGTGGTTTCGAAACTGTTCGCTTTTCCCGTACAGTCGCGAAGATGTTCTATATACCGTCCTTAATGTTGTCCATGACGGAGTTCGCTTTCTGGGCTTCGCGGCTTTCTCTCCACTTCGTGTGAAAGAAAATCCCCCTCGAAGATGGCAATAGGCCTGTCCCGAGTAAAAGTTTGGTACTACAGCGACTTCCGTCAGGCAAAACCTACTGACGATGACCTGGTCAATTCCATTATGATAACCGCATCGGGTGACTCCCACATCCAACGTAAAAAGGAGGGCTTCTGAACTGTGAGTTCCCACGAGTGATCTCACTCCCCATGATAAAGTCGGAAAGCATCCCTCCCTTTCCATTCAGTTGAAGGTCGTGTGTACCAGCTCTTCAGGCGTTCTTTGGGGGGGAGGGGGAGGGGGGGGGGGGTGTTGAGCAGTTTTGGCGCTGAAATCGCTAACTATGACCTTGCAGAAGGAAGTGATCTTCTCTGTAAAACCTTCCAGGTCCTCCACAACGTTTTACCGCCTCATAGTGGCGTGGAGGTGATTCTGGACGTCGAGCAAGGTCTTCCAAGCTGAGAAGGAGTTCGACACATCCGACACTCCTACTTTTCGGAATCGGAAGCCTAGCTAAGAGTAAACCACTACTAAGATTCACCACCGTCTTGGCAAAATGTCGCAAGGTGGCTCCATGATCCATATATGTTGGGCGACGACCTAAGCTAAGCTTGCCGTGGCAAGGTTGCTTAGTTTGGTGAAAGTCTCTTTGCCACTCCAGCATATTCACTACCTCAGTACCCTGCACACTGGGCCTTGCCGTCTCAGACGTCGGACGGTATTGCCACCGGTGAGAGCCACCAAAGATCAAAGATCAAAGAAGAGCAAACCTCAGGTTGCTCTTCTTTGATCTTTGATCTTTGGTTCTGGACCAAGGTAACATATGCACGACTCGCCATGGAGACTGTCTCAGACTGTGTACCTACAACGCGAGAACAGTGTCCACAGACGCTGACCTGCATGCCCTTCTCGGAGTCGCAGAGCGTATCAAAATTCACGTGATTGCACTACAGAAGATCAAGTGTAGAAGGAGCGACGTACGCCAGATGAATGACGGTACACTCGTCGTTCGTGGAGAGAAGGTTCCGTCGCGAAATGTAGGTGATGTTGGTTTTGCTGTGCACTCTTCTGTCGTCCATCTTGTCGATTCTCATGAGATCCTGTCACCTCGTCTGGCCATTCCCCTCCGCACTCTACGCCAAAAACCCATCAGTATCAACAACTGCTACTCACCAGCATCAGTAGCTGATGAATGCGAATTGGACGCATTTTACGAGAAGCCGGAGAAAGTGATCCGCAACGAGGAGTCCTTCTACAAATTCGTTGTCGGAGACTTCAACGCAAGACTAGGAAAGGCTACAAGAGAGGAATAAAGCAGCGGAACATTTGAACTAGGGGACCGGTATGAAAATGGCTCTCCATGCTGTTGTCCGCCGCTCGCCGCTTTCATGAGAACCCTCTATTCATGAAGGAAGATCATCGTCGGTGGACATGGGAGTTACCCAATGGCGCGATTCGTGCGGAGATCGACCACATACTCACCAACCGGAGGCGGTGTCTACTCGACGTCTCGGTAGAACCATCCTTTTGTAGTGGTTCTGATCACCGCCTCCTTCGTGCGAAAATAGGATTTAGCCACACAGTGGAAAGGAACATCTGCTATTGGCAACGAAGGAGAAAAGAAGTCGTCTACGACAATTGCGTACTCGAGGACTCTTTGTCCCAAAGTGACTAGCACATCGAGGGAGATCCAAACGTGACTACAAGATGCTTTTCATAGGATTACGAGCCTATGCTGAACGTGCCTCGAAGCCGCGCGCGACAAACTTGGATTAAATTTCGTAGACCACCAAGGAATTGTTGGAAAGAAGAAAGACTTCGAGGCGGGGAAAAGCGTTGCAGGAGGATCTCTCGAAATACAGGCACAAGAAGATTCTGGAAGCAGCACAAAGAGGAAGTCTAAAGAAGTGCCGCAGGGATCTCCACGAATATAATATTCCGCAAGCAGCCTTGCTGAGCACGGACTCGCACGTCTTCTCGTCGTGAGATTTTTATTTTCTCGTCTTAGGATAGTCACCTTAGGACTTTTCCGCCCAAAGAGCCTAGATGCCCCTGCAATCCCGTTGGCGAATCGCTTGCATTCCTGGCGCTACCGTACCAAGCTTCTCTCCGGAATCAACAGATTCTTTCTTATTACTGTGTCTTGCATATAATTTTAAAATCAGTGGGCACGTTATCTGTCTCTAGTGCCACAAATTTTATAAGACCTTTTCGTACGTCTGGAGTAGACAGGTGGAGTTTATTTGTTAGAGGCGACCCCTCCCTTGCACCTTCCAGTCACTTGATTTCAGGCTTTTTTCGTGCGGGATGTAATATTATTGTGATCCTATAGAGCCAATCCTACCACAGCGGAAAGGAGCCTACTCCCTGAATCCACCTGCATCTCAGTGCAGGTACAATGTCGCTCTTGGTCTGCGACTAGCTTCTAGCCGAATCCTGGGGACGCGCCACGTAGTCTCGCGACTAAAAGGTTGTGATCCCTCTAATGAAGGAGATCGGTTGAAATGTCTTGGATCGAATAAAAATGCAAGCAGATGGTGTGAGAAGTATATTCGAAAGTGTAAGGAAGGTGAGACCGATGATGAATAAGAAAACTACTGCGCTGTGAAGTAAAGTCAATCACCGTCTCATCCAATTTGGAATCGATGATGTAATCGAAGTAATGATAATCGGAAAGGGATTCAGGACATTGATTGAGTGTTCCGAACCTGGTCGGCGTCTTCATTGTAGGAAAGCGGAGTGGTATCTGAATAGAAGTACATGCAATAGTGAAGCCATAGGAGGAATAAGAACATAACAACATAGGTATAAAAAGGCGATTATGCGTTGTAGAAATAAGATAGTAAAGAAGTTGAGAGCAAAAAGAAAAAAAGAAAAAGAGTGAATTTCACCATGTTTCTTTGGAGCACTCGGAAGGAACACACACCTTCTCAAAAAGGAACTACTATGAAAAACCAGTATCCAACACAGTGAAAATGCCATGGGTCGAAATATGACTAATCTGCTTGTTTTTGACCACAAGAGGCAAGCGTAGAGCCATTTGGAAAGCGTGCGCAGAAATTCTATAGAATTACACACCATTACTTTTTCTGGGGAATGAAAGAAAAATTTAGTTCTAGAAAAGCGTTTCTAAGAAGCTAAGTAACTCAGAGAGACTTGGAAGTTAAAGGCCAAAAGAATTACATACAAGCAGATCGGCAGAGGTCAAGAAATCTTCATATCCAGTGACCAAAACAGAATAACAGAGAAATTAACTTTGTTGTTTTGTAATCTTTTTGCACAATAATAAAGCATTATGTGGTTGGCACGCCATTATTTTTGCATTTTCATTATTCCATTCTCTTCGTCGATGACGAATTCATCTTTGATAGATATTGATCTTGGGCGATGCAATCAAGGCGACGATCTCCACCAATGCATATTACCTCGATGTAATTCACATCGGAATAGCTTAATTGCCGTCCAACAGACGATGCATGTAGTCTAAAGTAAAGAATGAAGTCTCTGACGTATCAGTCCGCTTCAGAAGCACCTGCGTGTTTGACTGCAATTCAGAATCCTTGAGGCCCATGCACACGTGTTAGCCTATGCAATGGCTTGCGGAGCCCAGCCAATGTATCAATGTAGCCCTTTTATCCTTTTCGAAGAAATCTGGTACCAACTTATGGAACCCGAAAGGTTGAAAGGTTTGTTAGGCACTAGAGCGGTTTCGATCGATCGATAGATCGTGCAGCAACAGTCCCACATTTTATCGATTGCGCTACACTGACCTCATGCTCATAGTAATGAAATATCTGAAAGAGATGGCAGTGGATGATAGTCGGAAGAATTACGGCCTCTTCCTTAATTTTCTCATTAGGACAAGTAATGCAAATTTTGGATTCTAATGTCACAATAATAATAAATACTCCTAGTTAAATGTTTTCGAACTTCTGGTCACGTGTGTTGAAGGATCTAGGACAATCTAGAGGATGTAGTGTCGAGTTTGATAAACTGTACACGAGGTTGTTAAAGAAATTTATTGGCTAACGTTTCGGCATTATTGCAATACGAATTGTGGTGACGAGCATGTCGGTAAATCGGCGCAACCGCTGTATGTCCGCATCAATGAGCACGTGAACGGCAAGAGGAAACTCGCACCATATCTCGGATGGTTCTTCGGATACGAATGAGACATTTGAAATATTAGCACCCGTGATCGATCAGTCAGCGGTCCATGCTAGGCGTCTCCGATCTAAGGTGAGCATTCAGTGTAGTCGCTAAATTGGTGGTTGAAAGTAGGCGTGGAGTTTATCAGTTTAGTAGTGGAGAGGTTGGTCGTTTAAATTGTAGATTGAATATCGCCCTTTTCAGGCTCTGAAGAAGGCGATATAGCCGAAAGGTTTGCCAATAAATTTATTTAACAACCTCGTGTACAGCTTATCAAACTCCTACATTCAACTATGCCGAGGTTCATTGAAAGTCAAACTTTTCAAGTCTCGAGGATGTAGTGCGCAGCACGACTTTCCCAGTAGGCTGAGGAAAGATTCTCATTGGTAAAGTAATAACGTAGCTTTCCAGTTACTTCCAGTTTCAGTTTTCAGGGTTCGGTTCCTTTCTTTCCTTTTTGGTGTGCGTTTAGTATCGTATTTAGGTATCGCCATATTCTCGTGCTCGAGCGCACACCATATAGCACTTTCAACATTCCCACTGCTGGCTGCTACGGGGCCCGAACTGCTAACCATCTACCACTTGTAAGCCCAGAACCATTATACCCACAACTATTACGACATGGCCCTACCGATACCGCTTGCCATCTGTTGTGTCGTGTATAGTATATATTATTGTCATTGTATTGGCGTCTTGAAGATAAACCACTTTTGTAAATACTCGTGCACCTCCTAATATTATACCACTTTATACCACTTAGTCACTTGGGTTGGGGCAGGAGGGCAGCCCAGCGGCCCTTGAAAGGGGAACAAGAGGTGTGAGATTTGACCCTCCGCACGAGTTCGCAGAACTCGGCTTCGGGTCCTGCCCATCGTTGCCGGCCGCTCTTGTTCGAAGCGGACCAGCACCACGATAAAACAAGGGACGTGTTTTGCTACTGACCCAAATAGCTCATCTTCATCTCATCTCGAAAATTATGCATATAACACACCGATACTCCTCCATTTTCGTTTACAAACTTATTTAAAACTTCTCTGCAGACCATCAATACATGATTTCTTCTAAAAATCATCCTTTCTCTGGTATCTTTCATTTTTCCTCTCCAAGCAGGACAAAAAAACTCTTCAGCTATATCAGCTATGTAGAGTTGGATGCTGGATCCCGATTCTCTCTTGCTTACTCAAAAAAATGTAAGCTCGCATTGTTTCCTGGTTACAGCATCTCACCGCACATCTCTTTCTAAGCAGATCTCTCATGTTTCCCTTGTGCTTCCCTATTAAAAGAGCTAACTTCCGATTTCTAATTCACTGACACTCAATTTGTAGTCCACTATTATTTTAATTTTTTTTCAAGCAGTGTACATTAACGGTCGCAGTTCTTCTTCTGCCGCTTATCGAGTTTGGATGGATGAAAGAGGTGTTTGGTTCTAGGGCAGTTCTGAACCATCGATCGTGCAGTCGTGGCGGAACTCCTAGCCAATAGCGCCACACCGTCCGAAAACTTCTACATGCAAATAGAGTGCGGCAAAGCAACGAGATCATGTACTTCTTAACATTTGGATGACGTAACTTTTATAGGTGTTGTCAATTTTATACCCTGCAAATTCAGCCAAAGTGAAGAGTACACGATAAAACAAACCATCGGTCGTACATTACCTTCCTATTATAGACCATCTCTTCAACCTTTCAAGGTTTGAAATCTGATTATTCAGCTAAAACAATTCAACTTCTCAATCGATGACATAAGGACAAAAAACAATCGAGCAATCTCCGCTGTTGTCGTTTCTAACGTTCGTTTCACGAAGCAGCAACAAGTTGTCAATCTTCTGTGGCCTCTTGGCTACACTTGAGAACCATGACCAGATGTAAGGGAACCTCCTCGAAAACTTAAATTGCAATTAGGATGGACGGAAAAAGGGTTGGAATCGTTAATGAGTTCTTTTTAAAGCAGCGTATTACGATTTTGCTGGGAAACAACCAGCGAAAGCATGGAGTAGTGGTAGTAAATTGTGGAACCCAGCGTAGTTCTGCCCACCTTTCCCTAATACAAAATAAACAGCGGCGTGGGAACCGCTTCAGTCACTACGAGGTACGTTAGAACCGCCTGTACGTACACATGTGAATAGGCTGTTGAGAAGACCCCACTGATCTTCAACCGCTTGCACTGGGATGTGGCGCGTGCACAAGGGCGCCGTGTTGCAACCAAAATCGTTGTGAAAAACCTCGCCTTCCTGGGCGTTTTTACGACACTTAGGAAAAGATGAGTGGAATCACACTGGGTTCCGCAATCTTCTACCCGGACTCCACGCTTTCGCCGCGGATTCCACACCACGTCAAAACCTCCGCAACGTACTGTGAACCAAAACAACCGACCTCTTGCCATTCACGTACATAGCTGTGTTCAGACCAAGCTAATGTAGCTTACTGACTCAAAAACAAAATGCTGCGATGCAATAATGACTACGCCAGCGCCAAATAAGAATTACGTAGAGGCTACGGTAAAAGGAGCGCTATTGCCATTCATTCTTAACCAATCACCCGAACAGAGAACGCCGAACGGAACGGAACGGAAGAACGGAGAAAATGACTTTTTTTGCGATAGTGAAAAAATAGTATAGTACGTTGTAAACGTTAACTCTCCGTAAACGATTGATGTAGATTATGAACAATTTTTTCTGGTACTCTGAGATTACGTGACCGATTTGCTGGGTACAGTGTTAATTCTTCTAATGCTCCTGGGTACTCAGAAATCTTTCGAGGAACAGAGTTATATCTTTGATCAAGAAAACATAGCGTTAGGCTCAAAAATGGGACTAAAGAAAAGTACATCCGCGATAGCTTTCTCTTGCGTTAATATACCTGGTTGACGTACTGATTAATTTGTCTTGGCAAACCAAGCTATCTTCATTGAAAATGCTGTTTGATGAAGAACATACCACTGCAAAGTGGAGAACAGGGAAATCATCACGAATAAATCACTGTTCTGCTACGATTAACCAAATATAATAAAAGAAACTACTTTTCGGTAACAGAAATCCTCAGAAAAAAAAATCCCCAAAAACTACGTAAGTGATAGTGGGTGGATGTAGAGCAGTGCCACAACGTCATAACTATGTCTTCGTGCTGGATGGTTCGATACCTCATGAAGACGATCAAGTCACCGTACTTGTTTGAGAAGATAAAAGACACTAACTTGATAAAATTAATAAAGTGTTCGCAGATAATAAAAAAAAACTTTGGCAAGTCCCGAAGGGATTGATGAATGTTAGACACTTTATCCTGTATTCACAGATGATAAGAAATCCATCCTTTGCTGTATACTCCTCGCACAAACTCGTATAAGTCGGAAGTTTACTATGCTTTCTGCTAGACGAGATTCACAATATCATCACAACTAACTATTCTTTATTCATATAAAACATTTGAGCAAAATTTCTTCCATTTCATACTTACATACTCCTTTATTTTCGACTGGTCGACGTAATTCTTGTGCAATCGAAGTTTACCGCTTACAGGTGAGCCAGGAGGATATCAAATAATCACGTCAGCTGTCATATGCGACGTCCTCCGAGGCGTCGTGAACCTCTACCTCTGTTCGCCCTCTGCTCGCAATAGTGACCACTCGGGCGACAACAATTCTCATCCGAGTCACATGTGCAAGTGACATCTCCGAAAACATTGCGTTATGAGCGAACCTCATCCCTACGTGGGAGTTGAACAGTGAGTGCTCGAAACGTTTGTAATGCTGCAGAATTTCAACTTATAGATTGTGTTACTATTCCTTTCGATTGATGTATCAATCTTTGTCGCCTTACCATAACATAAAGCCCGTAGGCGGCAGAAATAGGGTAAAATATTCGACCAATCCCTGGAGGATTCGTCAACTCGTCCCAATTCATTTAAAAAAGTAGAGGTTAGTGAACGCGCATACAACATATACAAGGATTTCGATGCCGGCATCAGCTCAAGATTGCTCAACGCGATCCCTTTTTAAATAACAACACGGTCACATGTCATTATGTTATTATTATGTGGAAATAACTGGGTATTCTAAAATGAAGTAAAGCGAAGTAGAATCAAAGCAGTTGAAGAGGATAGCCACTTGTTCGAAAACTCGTGATACGACGAGTATATAATATGGTAAAATTTATTTTTTCATTGATTGATTTTTATTGATCATATCTTCTGCAATAGATTTGCAGACGCCTTTCAAACGTAATAAATTTGCAATAACTCACTGCATTCTCCTGCTTAATGATGCTTTTCAAAAAACCAGGTGCACATATCATTCGAAATTCGATTCGACTTGATCCACTCAGTGTGTCCGAGATAATATTGCTTATCAATTACTACAAATAGGCACCCTCAATCCGCAACTTGTTAATGGGTATCAGCAGGCATTAGAAGAATTCACCGTTCGTCCCTCCATCCTCAATCTCTTTAGCTTAGCAATGTATGCCTCTCTTCCGTTGTTTTGTTACACTGTAACAAATGGATTGGTCTAGAGAGAGATTGGAAAAAGGTTAAATCACTGCATCAGTCGTCCCCTAACAGCAACGCGCTTTTTTCAGATGGCTGGAATATGAGAGGAAGAAAATCATGCCCACCTTCTCACTATTACAACAACCACAGAGGCAAAGGACAAGAAAAATCAAATGTAGAGCAATATCAGCGAATTCTCGCGAATGGTTATTCCGCTAATCCAGTTTGTCAAAGAGATATTTTACCGCCTGTAAATTAATAGTTTGACAGTTTTCTGGGATAAAAAACGACAGACCGGCCGTAAATATTTCTTACGTATTCGTAAGAATCTTTGGGTGCAGAAGTGGAGAGGCAGCTTTTGACGACGTTGGTCACAGCAAATGAATGAAGTTGATCGGACAGAAGTGCGCCCACTAGAATTTATCAAAAGCAGGATGGAAAAGGAGAATGAAGAAATATTGTTGGTATACTGAACATCCGAAGCAGCTTGAAGCGTCACTGAACATATTTAGATTAGGTCGAGTGAGAAAGCAAATAAAGGTTCACCAGATTCAACTACGACGAGAAAAAAAGTCGGTGAAGTCTGTAATGAGGAACGGTAAAGAAACTTTCGTAGACTTTTCTGCGAATGCCTCGGGGACAATACGCATTCGATGAATATGTCCGAGAAGACGCAAACATGCCTCGACAAAGCCACGCTCCAGTGGTTCATGGAGGAGCAGACAACCGTTCTAGATGCTTTTTCTGACCATACATACTCGACAAACTAGAAAAAGATACAGTTACAAGCAAATACGAAAAAAAGTGTGGTTAGAGATTTCGATATTACTGAATAAATTGAAACTAATGTATTTAATAATACATGATATTTCTGTGGTGATCTGCTAAGAGAAGGAATGACTTTTGCTCAGATATTACCTTAAGGAAGTCTAGAAATCTTATCTAATGAGCTCTTTTTCTTTCAATTAGTGAGAAATACAGGGTGTTTTTTCTTCTTTTCCTAAGCACTTATTTTCCATCCATATGACCAACTTTTTATCACTTTTTTCATTTCTCTTTACTAACCCGTTCCACAATATAAACATTATTTCACGAGTAGATTATTCGTAAGTTTCGCATGGATTGAGCATAGGCTACAAAAAACTTGAAGCTCGCAGGACATCGATAACTCTTATCTCCACTACCTTTGGAAGCTGGTACAGCTCCAGTTTTCAATGAGAATTTTCATGTACGTTATTTGAAGCTATTAAATATATTCTTCTCTCATATTGCACCAGAGCATTTCTCTTGCTTCTGGTGAGGCTACAAATTTGAGATCCCCTTACGATATTTCTTCTCAAAATTTCTATCGGGAAACTTCAGTGGATGTGTTTGGTTGTCCAAAATAATTTAGTAACTCGTTAATTGTCCCTAGTCGGCGATGCAGCATATGATAGACGGTGGGTAGGGAGAGTCAGCTATTTAGTTAGCAACGACAGAGAATCTCCGCCGGAGACACTCCATCCCTACGTCCACTGCTCAGAACTAGTAGTGATAACTGCTTCTTAGCGAGTTGTTTGAATGATAGCAAATAAAATGACTGATATCAAATACATTCAGCGCCAGTCGGTACTGGTCAAGAAGCTCTGTTACATCTGCTAGGTTTTCTCATAAAAATCCAATAACATAACAAACAGAAATACAAAACAAGAGGGGGTGGGGAAAGGGAAGGGCGCAGGGAGAGAGTTGGGAGGGGGCATTCATTTTGCAGCTGAAAATTAATATCGTTCCACGCATAAGAAGTACAATAATATATTGCAAAATGTATTGACAGGTAGAGATAGAAAGGCTCAAGTGAAAAAACCATAGATTCTGAGCCACCGTACGTTCTCAAAGACTTCAAAGCAACAATGCCACCAGTGCTGCCTCTAGTTCCTAAAAAAAAACACAGGCGACGCTCTACTTGATCGCAGAATGTGGAATCGTCTCAACTGTAGTCAACACAGTTTGATTTTTTAAAATGCAGTTAGCATGACAAGAGGGCCAGAGTGTCAGAAAATTTCAAACGTTTATAAGTCACTAGTAGTTAATATTGAGTCTGACAAGAAAGTATGACCATTTTGATAAATATGACAACGGTATCGAAGGGGTTGACACTTTCAAAACGCTAGATAGCTGATATTCGCAGTTAGTTCTCATTGCCGATATTTCAGTCCCGCAGCCGCGGTCGCCTGCACATCGCATGTTTGTTTACAACACCTTTGTCGAAAGGGATCGTCCAGTAGTCCGGCTCAGATATCGAACTCACTTTAATGTTAGTGGACACAGTGTCTTTCCGAGTCAGAACATGTTTTTAAAGTGGGTAAACAAACTTTGTTTTTCTTTCAAGCAATTCATTCCTGTCTCTGTCAGATTTTGTAAAATCAACTCTTCGAAGTCACTGATTCTATTTTGTATTGGAAGAAAAAAAGCGAGTAATGCTGGACACAGTAGCAGATGATCCAGAAATCTTCTTCATCGCTAGTCTCCAAATTCAGGGCTGTTCGGATCATTTCGGCAAGAACCACTCAGTTCAAATCTCTGCTCGTGCTAACGCTAATCGATGCCTCTAATTACTTGATGCTTAATATGACATTTAACTTATACATTTAAGTGATGTAGTGTCTCTTTATGAGCTCAGGATGAGGTCGGGATGATATAGAAATGTAAGAATTATGTGTTGAGATACTTTCTCTTTTCAGATAAACGCCGACTAGATCCAGGGCTCCATGCATCCCTTCGATTGCTTCCAGAGACATTACTGGGAGAGGGAAGGGAAATGATAGCGGAATGTGAGGTGCCAACTGTTTCGTTTGGAGTCGGCCGTTGACGCATTTCACATTCGTGGATATGAATTATGCTACCTAGCTGACTGCAAAGAACGGAACAGTCATTCGTCAGAGTTCCTCGCAGATCTTTCCTACTTCTTGAAAAAGTTATTTAATACATCCAAGTGTTCTGTGAACTTATAAGTGCACAGTTGAAGAGGACAGCGGAGTCGTGACCACTGTTTTTAAAACGACATCAACAGAAATTTCTACTGTTCATCAGCTTCAAGACGCTACTCGTGAGCCTCGCACGTTAGGTGACCGACATCTGAACAATTTGCTTGCACATTTACTTGTGAAGCTCGCTCTTGCGTTGTAGTATCTGTCGATGCTGTAGAGCGGAACGCTGATTTGCTGCTGGCGCCTTCTTAGAAAACAAGTGTTACAGCCTCATGCGCACGTGCAGTGGTGGATAAAACATGAGCCACCATCGAAATCAGCTCTGCTCTTACGTCGCTTCCACAATAAAACTCAGATATGCACTGACAATGCCTCAAAATTTGTCCTGAAAGATAATATGAATGTTTACAGCGCGAAAATCGTCATCGAAACAGATGTTTCATATTCACATGGACGAACTCAGAGAAAGTACGCAGTTGAAGTTCTTGCGATAAAATGAAAACAAAAGTCAAATAAATCTTACATTAAAGCGATAGAGAACACGTTTGTTAAGAACGACAAGTGCTTCTTTGCTTCTCATCTCCATGTAGTTCCTTAGCATTATTGCGTTCCTTAACATTACGCCCGCATACCCTCCAAGATCGATCAGTGGTCATCGAGCGATCACTTCAGAACGTGCAGAGAACAACAAACATACTGATTCGCAGAAGAAGACGGTTAGAGGGCAACAGAAGAGATAGACATCAGAGTGTTGATTCACAGTAAACTAATTCTATTTCTTGAGTCAGAACGAGTCACCGGAACGTACAGCTTCATAATTTGCAACTTTTAAGGCCATCGAAAGTAATCTGAGTATGGAAAGCGAAGGCGAAATAACTGAAAAACATTATATTCTTCATATATCCCTACCAACATTTATCTCCATGGCTTTGTCTAACAAACATTGAACATCGATAATGAAGATCGAAGAAATGTTGCTCGTGGACGACTACCGTATTTGTGGCAGTTCAAACAAATAGGCTTCGAAAAGGTGCTCTGGGGTTACATGTCTTGCACAAATTCTCGAAAACCACCGCCTCTACATCTGTTCTAGTTATATGAATCTCATAAGATCCCACTACTACAACTGATGGTATAGGCGGGAGTAAACTGCGCATTTCACAAACCACTAAAGCGGAGACTTGCATCCTCGCAATGAGTGGATCACAGAAGAATAGTTAAAAGTGGAGCATTTATAATGCTTTTGTGATCTCTAAAATAATTTGGCTGACAGCTATTCAAAGACAAGTACTATCACACTCTAACTTCTAATTTAGGAGGTGAAATCACTATCACGAGAGCAATGATTTCCTAGAAGATCTAGTTCACTGAACAAAAAAAAATCATGTTCCTCGCGCATCGACTCTTTTTCTGCGATCAAGAATTTGAAAAAGTGAGAGATTTGGAAGGAATATCACCAAGGACGAATCGCCATGATTTATTTCACTCTCTAACCCTAACTTTTCTGAAGCATATATCTAATATGAATCAGAAGTTCAAAGAAAGACAGCTTGTTGAGTATTTTCTAGAAACATAACCAATTTTCAACTCAGCTACCTGCATACTATTTCATCCACAACATTTTCATTAAAAGAGTGTAGTTTATCCAAGAATACTAAACATTTTAAGTTGCTTACATTAAATGAAAAAAATCAGAATCGAATAGATCGTGAAAACTGGTGGAAAAGGAGTTCAAATCCGTGGATGTGTGGTAAATGATTGTTTCGGACTAATGATTCCATCGCGTCTCATCTTGCATCGATTAATTCAAACTCTACGGCTGGAAAACTAATCTCCTGGCGTCTTCAGAAAGGTGATAGATTTCTTTTAAGAAAAAACTTATACACTAAAGGGAGAATGTGACAGCAGCCATGTGCAGCTCAGCCGGACAGCGAAATCAATTGTAACGTTTCCTACACATTTTTTACATTCTGACAACATCAAAATCGATGACGCACTGACTGAAGACCGTATTACTCAAAACAAGATGCATGTATTTCTCAGAAAAATGATATCTGTCATCATGACGTAATCTTAAACTTTCCTTCTTATCCAGTATAATGAAAGCACAAAAGCACAAGAATTCGGTGAACTCGTAGGGGTGTCTATCTATTTCTGCACAGTTTTTCTTCATGAAATTGCACTCCGCTACCAGAGTGTATTACGGATAGAGAAGGCGAGGAAGCTCGCAGCACCCACGGCTGCGGGGAGCTGCCCCGCCTCTTAGGATCGCCCACATCCCACAACCTCCGGTCAGAAAGCGGTTAAAACTACTCGGCCGGCCAGTCAGTCAGTTATCTTGACTAGTTGCCTGGAGCTCATACAAGCAACCTGTACTTCTAATGTTCTTGACATTCATTGAATATCCTCAGAGCTACTCATCGAGATGAATTCCAGCTCCCATAGAAAATGGTTCGTTTGGAAGTGAGATCTGTGCTGCTATGCGGTGATCCTCTATAACCTATTCGATTAAGTCACTTCTGTCTACTTCTACACGCTGTCCACTTTTTCGAACCGTTTCGTCTCTGCACATTTGTGTTTAGATCACTTTATGCACCTCCAAATAAGCGTAGTATTGCAGCCATGGCAAACGGCGACTTTGAGAAGGACCCGGGTTTCGTATACCTTGGGATGTCACGTGAGGCAAAAGCCGCATCGGCTGCTCGCCCGTTCGACTCCAAGAAGAATGTTTGGGTACCAGACCCAGAGGAAGGTGAACTTTTTATTGGATCACTTTCGGATGCAATAGGGTTAGCCATTCTCATCGCATACTTCACTTTCCGTGTCTTCATTCAGAAACAGGTTGATTCATTACCTAAAACCTCATTTATGCCTCAACCTCAACGTTAACCTTGAGTTACCAAGTTCTCCAATCCCATTTTGAACTCCGTAATCCCATCAAACGGATGTCGCAGACTATTCTTCTTGTCCCATAAATCTACGCGAGGAAATCGCTGTATCAGCGTCATCAGCATTACACTGATCTGAAGCTTTTCCTTTCTGCGGATAATAACATTTTGCTCGGAATCATTTCTAGTTTCCTGTTTGTTGGGCATTTGGAAAAACATCACATACGAGAGAAGGGAGCTACGGTAGTCCCCAAGAACTCAGCACTGAACACAGTTGGTTCCTCTGCCCCTCACCTGCTGTTGCGCGCCCACACAGGTGATTGATGAGGGCTCATCGCAAGTTCTTGCTGGCAGCTGCTTGGGTCAGCATTTTCCAGAAACACATGCAAATTTGCTGACTATAAAAGTTATTAAAACGAGGACTAATACATGAAATCGTTTCCGAAAAAGAAACCATGGGATTACCAAGGTTTTCTGACATTTTGGTGCTAAGGGGCTACAATGTTTCTCGGACCAGTGTCAATATCGTTACATATCGTTTGAAACAACGCTGCCCACCGAAAATTTTGCGTTTAAAAACATCAAACGTCCTGTGGTCTCGTACGAAGCCATATGTTGATAAGAAACTCGAATGGATGAGCTAGGAGCATCAATAACGAGGACTACAACACAGCGGGCGAGTTGGCAGCATTCATTTCCGAAACAGAGAGGACATCGAAGAGAGCCAGATGGAGGCTATAGATTTTTCACTACAATCACATCAAGAATAATAGTATGACTAGGATAAGAGAACATATGGTGAGAGGAACCTCCAATAATCGTGCTAGTCAAAGAAAAATATTTTGCAGCAAGCAACGCATTTAATATATATATATATATATATATATATATATATATATATATATATATATATATATATATATATAGCTAAGTTAAAATCCTTTCCCAACGTATTCTCCAAAAACATCGGGATCAATCTCGCATGTGTTTGAGACTATCCTCCTCATTGTAGCGATTTGACAGTCACTAACATCTTCGTGTCGCAAATGTTGCTGGTGCAGCAGCACCAACGCTTGCCACACTGCAGATGCTGAGCATTTCGAGATGAGTTTAGAACAAAAAATTCAATAATATTAATCTTCTCGTTAGAAACATAAGAATTTCGTTTTATTTAAAGGAAGCCAGCACCAAAACAAAGAAACGTCTTTTACAGGCAAGACAAGTAGAACAGAATTATTTATATATTTGCCAGCGTTTGCCAAACATTCTATTTAATGTAGTAGTAACTCCGTCCGAGCAGAGCAATACTCAATATTTGGAAAGCTAAATATTCAAAAAAAAAAGTGTCCGCTGCAAAGTTCCATCCTTTGCCATAGTTCGGTGCAGCCTCCTAATTCCCAAATCAAGAGCTATTCAGGAAAGGTACAACGTGCCTTGGTACTCATGACGACTGTCACTTTCTTCATGGCTGGAAACGCCGCTTTTCGTTTCTAAGAATAGTCGTCAACACCATCGGCTCTCTGTCCTCTCACACTCTGTTTCGCTTATAAAAACCGCGCTGTACACCAGCATCTAGGCGTAGGCGGTCAGTCGGTTGGCATTGTAATCGCAGCGGCACCAACAACTAGCCCCGAGAGCCACAATCCATTGCATGGCTGCTAAACGATCTGTCTGATTCGACCTATTGATTAGTTGAGGAAAAAAGGATGAACCAGATATAATAGAGAGGAATAACCAAGTAACCAAGAAATTATACAACTTTATAGGTTTCATCGCCGCTGAAATCCAATCTGTACAGGGAGAGCAAGTCACTGTTGTCACCGCCAAGGGAAACACGGTAAGCAGTTTAGTGCTACTCCTGTTTCTACAGTAATTAGAAAGAGGGAATAGCACTGAATGTCCAATAAAAGAAAATGGGAATAAGAGTAGTAAATACACTAATTCTTCTTCTGTTTGTGTTTCAAACTCTTTGATGGTACCGGATCTTGAATAACTTCCATTCAATAAATTCGAAGCCGCTCATTTTTACACGGTACTTTCACTCTTACAAAAAAAAAATTATGGGAAAAACGGACAACGCAAAAATGAAGACATCATTGAACAATGAAGTGGACAATGAAAAGATAAAATTCCTAGGTAGAGGATTAAAAAGGACTTCTTGGAGGGTCATCACCATATCTGGTCCCGTGAGGGAAGTAGACATCTACACCTACATGTTAAGTCTATGACTTCCGTAAATGAAGCATAGCTTTAATTCGAATCATCTTTGAGAAGTTACCTACGGCTGTTAGCAAAATAAATATAAATAAGAATAAGAATGACAATCTATTATATAACAAGGCAAGAAATATATTACATTTGATGACAGCAATCACCGAAGCCATTTATTGAAGACATATAAGAACTTTAGCCAAGTAACAAAAGACAAAAGTATCACTTTGGCTCGGATGTAGGCGAACCTAAGATCCCACATATGTTTTTCTTAAGGTGACAGTGAAAAAGGATGAAGCGCAAGAAATGAATCCCCCAAAATTCGATAAGACCGAAGACATGGCTAACCTGACCTTCTTGAACGAAGCCTCCGTTTTGGCTAATCTGAAGGACAGATACAAGGATATGATGATCTATGTGAGTTTGAAAATTGTTCTTTTCACTACAAACACTGTATAGATTTCAAATTCTTCAGACATATTCCGGTCTGTTCTGCGTCGTCATTAACCCGTACAAACGCCTGCCCATCTACACAGAATCTGTAATCAAATTCTACATGGGAAAGAGAAGAAACGAGATGCCACCGCATCTGTTCGCCACTTCCGATGAAGCTTACAGAAACATGGTGCAGGGTAGGAGACTGTCAAAAATTACGTTCGCTCTCAAGCGAATCTGAAAATTAGTGATAGTATTTCAGATCGAGAAAACCAATCCATGCTGATTACTGGAGAATCTGGAGCCGGTAAGACTGAGAACACAAAGAAAGTAATCTCGTATTTCGCCATTGTCGGTGCTACCCAGGCCGCTAAGTCTGACAAGGGACAAGGAACCAAAGGGGTAAGTTATTCGATCTCTGTTCAAGCCTAGAATTCCCACAAAAATCAGTTTAGGGTACTCTCGAGGAGCAGATCGTGCAGACCAACCCTGTGCTTGAAGCTTTTGGTGGGTGACGTTTGATATCGAATTTTCATCGCAACAGTCTATCATACCTGCTCGTTGAAATGTTATCTGCAATCAAGCGATGCGCTAATTCATCGCAAAATCGCAATTTGCTGTAGTACGCGTCTGTACGCAACTTCTACTCAGCGCGTATCTCGCTCTTCCTAACATAAAAGTGGTGGAATCTTCAGATGCAATTCTGATTCCTTAATAAAAAATTAGATAAGTGGATGGAGAGAAGAAAATGATAACGTTTTCGCAATCATTGCTACTGATACTTTGAAACGCATTCTGAGAAAATTACTATGCTCTAGGCTGGCACTAATAACGAACGATTCATTATTATTGTTTGTTTGATTATTCTGTTGTCATTTATTGTTAAGATTTATTTTCTACATTATTTCACACAAAGCGTGTATTATGAATCAGTTACTTCTCAGGTAATGCCAAGACAGTCCGTAACAACAACTCATCTCGATTCGGAAAATTCATTCGAACCCATTTCTCCGCACAAGGAAAACTTGCTGGAGGAGATATCGAACATTGTAAGTGTCCACCCAAAATAGGTTACTTGGTACCTAAACAAGCATGATCATATTTCAGACTTGCTCGAGAAATCCCGTGTCGTACGACAGGCTGCTGGAGAACGAAGTTACCACATTTTCTACCAAATCATGTCCGGATTTGACCCTAAACTTCGTGGTAAGTGATAATATATTGATCATAGTTTGCAGAAGCATATACCCTATCCTTCACGTAGATTCAGTTACTAGCTTCCTCCTCTTTTCTGAAGACTTTTCCAAGTTTTCAAAAAAAAAACCCTCGGAGAAAACGAGGCAAAAAACTTTAAAAGTCGGTTTTCCTGTTTGCACTTTTGGAAATCAATCAACTTTAGAAATATGGGTACTGCAACACATTCATTCACAGTTTCCTTCACTGTTCACTCTTTCCTTTCCAATTAATTTTAAATCTTTACTACATTTTCCACTCCTAGTCTCTAGTTCTTATTTTAATCAGATCCCTTTATTCTTGCTTTTGTTTTGTTAGTTTGTCCTTATCGTCTTAATCCCACAAGAAGCTCCGCAGAAAACCACTTGAGAAAATGTCTCCTTCGGAAAACAGAACTTGTTTGTTTCTCAAAACTATTTCTGAATTCAGTCCTCTTTCTTTTATTTCCAAGACCAAAAAACGTGTTTGTCCCAACTCTCTCACAGAAAAATTACATTCTTACTCTTAACATTTTGCTACTACCCTGACTATCTGTCTTTTGAAGTTGTGCCTGTTTGTTGAAAAACAAAAAAAAAATTCCAGAGAAACTGAAACTCACCAATGAACTCAAATACTACCACTTCTGTTCGCAAGCCGAGTTAACCATTGATGGTGTTGATGACAAAGAAGAAATGGGTCTCACCCAGGTGAGTTGTAGAATTAAACAAAAACAAGGGGTCGAATGAAAAATGAACATTTACAGTACCCAGAACGGTATTTATCTTAGCAATTATCTTGTTTAAGGAAGCTTTCGATATCATGGGTTTCGAAGATGAGGAAGTCATGGATTTGTACAAGAGTTGCGCTGCTATTCTGCATATGGGAGAGATGAAGTTTAAACAGAGGCCAAGAGAAGAACAGGCTGAACCCGATGGCGATGAAGGTTGACTGTTGTATCTACAGCGTAAACGTTAGAGAAAATTGATATCTAAGTATCGTACGTTTACAGATGCTCAGA
This sequence comes from Necator americanus, assembly GCF_031761385.1. Taxonomy (NCBI): domain Eukaryota; kingdom Metazoa; phylum Nematoda; class Chromadorea; order Rhabditida; family Ancylostomatidae; genus Necator; species Necator americanus. The sequence continues at coordinate 15,442,759 of NC_087375.1, forward strand.
ACGTTGCTCACAACCTCGGTGTAAACCACGAAGAACTCCTAAAGGCTCTCGTTAAGCCTCGTGTGCGTGTCGGTACCGAATGGGTGAACAAGGGACAGAACTTGGAGCAGGTTTGTGTACCTCCAAATCTGCCGATATTGTTATAAGAGTATAGAAATCACATTTACTGGAAAAAGAAAATCCCAACAAGGCCTCTAAACAGCTGTTTTCAGGTTCACTGGGCAGTTGCTGGTCTCGGTAAGGCCATCTACGCTCGTATGTTCAAATGGCTCATTGCAAGGTACATTTTTTTTTCTCGAGTAATTTGGCAATTGGCATTGACAATAATGTCTTCTCCCTTGTCCTACTAAATATGCCTACCTCCTTCAGATGTAACAAAACTCTCGATGCCAAAGAAATCGAACGCCGGTTTTTCATTGGAGTGCTCGACATTGCCGGATTCGAAATCTTCGACGTAAGGATTTAGTGCCCGTAGTGTTCGAGAAGAGTCCACAAATCTTGTAAAACAAATCTTTTTTCAGTTCAACTCATTTGAGCAGCTCTGGATTAACTTTGTGAATGAACGCCTGCAACAGTTCTTTAACCACCACATGTTCGTCCTTGAACAGGAGGAATACAAACGTGAAGGGATCCAATGGACATTCATCGATTTCGGTCTCGATCTACAGGCTTGTATCGAACTGATCGAGAAGGTAACTGCTAGACATACCGAACGTTCCGGAGCATCATCTCACAATAAAATCTGCAGCCCCTTGGTCTGATTTCAATGCTTGATGAAGAGTGCATCGTGCCAAAGGCTACAGATATGACCTACGTACAGAAGCTGAACGATCAACATCTCGGGAAGCACCCGAACTTCCAGAAACCCAAGCCACCAAAGGGAAAACAGGTGATTACACTAAAGAACATCTCTGTCCTAACATCTGTTCACGTGAGCGAAAGACAAATAACGTAATTTGGGCTTATGAGCATTTAATATTACAGGTCAGCTCGTTTAATATTACAGGCGGAAGCTCACTTTGCTGTTGTTCACTACGCCGGTACTGTACGCTACAATGCCACCAACTTCCTAGAAAAGAACAAGGTGCGGACGAAGCCATGGATTTTTCGTTTGAATGAAGTCTGCTTTAATACTACGCATTTTCAGGATCCTCTTAACGACACCGCAGTCGCCCTACTCAAGACGCACTCACATGGTTGTAAATTGATGTTGGAAATTTGGGCAGATTACCAGACTCAGGAGGAAGCAGCTGAAGCTGCTAAGAGCGGAGCCGGAGGAGGAAAGAAGAAGGTACATTAGGAATGGAACCACAATTAATTAAGTGAATGAACGAAAACCCTGAGGTCCAATGTTTAGGGAAAATCTGCCTCGTTCATGACTGTGTCCATGATTTATCGCGAGTCCTTGAACAACTTGATGAACATGCTTTACCAGACTCATCCTCATTTCATTCGTTGCATTATTCCCAACGAAAAGAAGACGTCTGGTAAGTTCTACTGAAGACTGTGTCTGTGCAGCTGCATGACCTCCTCTCTTCACACACTCAGAGAGCTTTTAAGGTTTAATTGACTCTGCCCTCGTACTGAATCAGTTGACTTGCAATGGTGTACTGGAAGGTATCAGAATTTGTCGTAAAGGTTTCCCTAACAGAATGCTCTACGACGACTTCAAACACCGGTGAGTTCTCACATTTCCATAAAAGGGAATATCTATAAGTACATAGAAAGCTTGAAATAATGTGTTCAGTTATGCTGTGCTCGCTGCCGAACAGGCTAAGTCGTCCGACGATGTGAAAGCATCATCGATTGCCATCACTGATAAGTTGGTCACCGACGGAAGTCTCAAGGATGAAGAGTTCAAGATTGGTAACACCAAGGCAAGTATAAAATCAATTAGATAAACAAGCTGTTTCTATTATAAGCGATGTTGAACTACGTCGGGTGTTTCAGGTGTTCTTCAAAGCTGGAATCCTCGCCAGACTTGAAGATTTGCGTGATGAGATCCTCAGAGTAATCATGACCAACTTCCAAAGCCGTGTCAGGTAACAGAGCCATAATGTCTGTTAAAATTAAAGATCTTGTGATAATTAGCACATTATCAATTGTAAAACAGTAGAACGAGAAGAAAATGCTCTTAGCGAGTACTTAGGTTAGAGCTAGAAAAAATTCGGTTTTTCTGTGGTAGCAAAGCATGAAATCTTGTGTTAAGGTGGTACCTCGGACAGACCGAACTCAGGAGAAGGATGCAGCAACAAGCAGGTGATTAGAAAAACATGAAATAAAGCATGGCATTTCACCTAGAAAGACCGTAACCTCATATATATGTCTGGAACATCAGAAGACATGAAGAAAAAAGGCAAATAACATCTGTGAACTATTTAGGCTTGCTCATCGTTCAACGCAACGTTCGCTCATGGTGCACCCTTCGTACATGGGAGTGGTTCAAACTGTACGGAAAGGTACGACCTTATTTTTCAGTCAAACAACGATACTCGCGGAGCATTCACTTAGCTATTCACATCCATGTTTAGGTCAAGCCTATGCTCAAGGCAGGAAAAGAAGCCGAAGAAATGGAAAAGCTATCGGAAAAGATCAAGTCTTTGGAAGAGGCCGTTGCCAAGGGTGACGAATCCAGAAAACAGCTTGAAACACAGGTGCGACTAAAAAAATATAATTTAGAGACACTGTCCTAGTCCTTCCATTGATGATGACCAAAACTGTACTTTTTTTCCAGGTCGCTGGCCTAGTGGAAGAGAAAAATCAGTTGTTCTTGAATTTGGAAAAGGAGAAAGCAAACCTTCAAGATGCCGAAGAACGTAATCAGAAACTTGCAGCTCTGAAAGCAGACCTTGATAAACAACTCGCTGAAGTTCAGGTACAACATCTTCTAGAATCCTGCATGCAGCAGAGTTTGAGCTTACTTATGAAACAATGATTTAGAGATTACTTGTCGTTTCTAGAATTTTTAATTCAGGATCGCCTTGCTGATATGGAAGACCGCAACAACGATCTCTCCAGACTGAAGAAGAAGGTAAGCCGCACGAAAGAAATCAGCTTTTTCTGCTCTACTCATTGAATGAGTACTTTACAGTATGAGCAAGAGATCGCTGAGCACAAGAAACATGCCCAGGATTTGGAACTTTCCTTGAAAAAGGCTGAGAGTGAGAAGCAGGTGTGTTCACACGTAATTTTCTCTTGAAACATCCTCTGGTCATCAAAACTACTTACCATTTGACTCATATTAGGCCCGCGACCACAACATTCGCTCCCTCCAAGATGAAATGGCAAACCAGGATGAGTCTGTTGCTCGCCTCAACAAGGAAAAGAAGCATCAAGAAGAGGTACCAGGAAACATAAACCATGGATTTTCACAAGAGGAAAAAAATTAAAAACCACTGCAGGTCAACCGCAAGCTCATGGAAGATCTGCAAGCGGAAGAAGACCGCGTCAATCACATGGAGAAGGTCCGAGCTAAGCTTGAGCAACAATTGGACGATCTTGAGGATGCCATGGACCGTGAAAAAAGATCTCGTCAAGATCTCGAAAAGTGCTGCTTTTGATAGTAGTCTTGACTACTCCTTCCTCCTAAACTTGATGTTTGCAGGGCCAAACGAAAGGTTGAGGGCGAATTAAAGGTTGCTCAGGAAAATATTGATGAAATCACGAAGCAGAAACACGATGTTGAACAAAATCTAAAGAAGTGAGTCAAATCTTCCACGTGCTCAAGGTCATAAAAAACGAACACAAAACGCTACCAGATGAACAACAGTGGCCATGGAAAATAGGAAATATTTTGTTTTAGAAAAGAGGCGGAACTTCATCAACTCTCGACACGCCTGGAAGAGGAGCAATCGCTTGTTGCTAAGCTCCAGCGACAGATCAAAGAACTGCAGGCTCGCATTTCAGAGCTTGAGGAAGAGCTTGAAAATGAAAGACAAAGCCGCGCAAAGGTAAATGACATTTTTAGTTCCCTCTGCTTGAATACTGCGCAAGATTTCAATTCAAGGCAGATCGATCGCGCTCGGAATTGCAACGCGAATTGGAAGAGATTAGCGAAAGACTTGAGGAGCAAGGAGGAGCCACTGCCGCTCAACTCGAGGCGAACAAGAAGAGAGAGGCCGAACTTGCTAAGCTGCGACGTGATCAAGAGGTGCCACAAGAGATGTTCTCAATGGAACTTCAATTTGAAAGAACTTTTAATTTAGGAAGCTAATCTTAATCATGAAACGGCTTTGGCGTCACTACGAAAGAAGCACCACGATGCTGTAGCAGAACTGACAGATCAGCTTGAGCAGCTCCAGAAACTGAAAGCTAAGGCAGACAAGGAGAAAGCTCAATTGCAAAGAGAGCTGGAAGAATTGTCTGCCTCCGTAGACAGTGAAGTTCGCTCTCGACAAGACATCGAGAAGCAGCTTAAAGTTGTCGAAGTACAATATGCTGAGGCTCAAACGAAAGCGGACGAACAATCCCGACAGCTTAATGACTTTGCCGCTCTGAAGGTAGTGACCCTCACTTTTTCAAGGAGCACAAGTTTCCCATATCATAAGTGTATGTTTAGAACCGACTACATAACGAGAATGGAGACCTCGGACGCCAGCTTGAGGACATGGAGAACCAGCTTAACAGCTTGCACCGCTTGAAAGCACAGCTGAGCAGCCAACTGGAAGAGACGAAGCGCAGCTACGATGAAGAAGCTCGGTATGACTGGAGTATTGTCGAATATTATTTCATATGCGACATGAGAAAAGTCATCGCAAAATTAGTCATTTGATATTTAAGCGAGCGTCAAGCCCTTGCTGCTCAAGTGAAAAACTTCGAACATGAGAACGACAGCCTTCGTGACCAACTCGACACCGAATCAGAAGCTAAAGCTGAACTCCTTCGCCAAATCAGCAAGCAGAACGCTGAAATCCAACAATGGAAAGCACGATTTGAGAGCGAAGGTCTCGCTAAGCTCGACGAGATTGAGGAAGCCAAGTAAGCTTACCGTGTTGCCATCACTATCACAAGACCATGGGTTCATTCATGCTCTCTACTTTCACTACTCTTCTGTAGGCGCAAGCTCCAAGGCAAGGTCCAAGAACTGACAGATGCAAACGAAATGGCCTTCGCCAAAATTGGATCGCTCGAAAAGACTCGCCACAAGCTTATGCAAGACTTAGATGACGCACAAGTAAGCATTGGAAGACCCTTTATTGTTAGATAATGGAGCTATATGAATGGAAATCGATATGTCAGGTTGATGTTGAGCGCGCTGCCTCATATGCTGCTGCTTTGGAGAAGAAACAAAAAGGTAGGTCTTCGACTGATAAGTACCTGATTGTCGTCCAGTGGCGGCAGCTAATAAAGAACTAGACTAAAGAGAAGTAAATCTAGGCTTTGACAAGATCATTGATGAATGGAGAAAGAAACACGATGATCTCGCCGCTGAACTTGATGCTGCACAGAGAGACAACCGCAACCTTTCCACTGACCTCTTCAGGGTAATTATTAGTGCAAAACAATTCAAATTAGCATAGGAGGAATGGGGAAGATGTAGCAATTCATTGATGATCAAATAAAATACCGAGAATTCAGGCGAAGACCGCTCAAGATGAGCTCACGGAGCATCTGGAAAGTGTCCGCCGTGAGAACAAGCAACTCGCACAGGAAGTGAAGGATCTTGCTGACCAACTCGGAGAAGGAGGACGGTAAGAGCTGCGACGTGGATGAGAACGGGACACACTTACATATTATATCATTTGTCAATTTAGGTCCGTCCATGAACTCCAAAAAATGGTCCGTAGGTTGGAAGTCGAAAAGGAGGAACTACAGAAAGCCCTTGATGAAGCTGAAGCAGCGCTTGAGGCTGAAGAAGCCAAAGTAAGTAAAAAGTTCAACATATGTCGAAAATTTTATGTCCTTGAAATGATGAATCTGGCAAAATGGCTTTTGTTCAGGTTCTCCGCGCCCAAGTCGAAGTGTCCCAAATTCGCTCCGAGATTGAGAAACGTATCCAGGAAAAAGAGGTCCGAGTTCACTCTATTCCCATTGGAATAATAACTTTCAGAATTAGCTCTGAAAACAAGGAAATCATTTATAGGAAGAATTTGAAAACACCCGTAAGAACCACCAACGCGCCTTGGAAAGCATGCAAGCCACACTGGAAGCAGAGACAAAACACAAAGAGGAAGCCCTACGCATCAAGAAGAAGCTCGAGGCCGACATCAATGTAAGCATACTACGTTGCAGCGCAGAAATTGGGATAATCGCTAAGAAGTCCATGAACTTACGTTTCAGGAACTCGAAATCGCCCTCGACCATGCCAACCGTGCTAATGCCGACGCTCAGAAGACGATCAAAAAATACATGGAGACTGTTCGCGAGTTGCAGCTCCAGGTTGAAGACGAACAGCGACAAAAGGACGAGATAAGGTTGAGGATTTTGCATACTCCAAGATTACATCAGTCGACTGTTGTTATGAACAAGAAGACTGAAGAGGCGCCGATGAGAACCGCTGCAACAGAAGAAATAACAACAGGGTAGTTAAACAAGCGTATCTTTTAGGGAACAATTCCTCAATTCAGAAAAACGTAATGCCATTCTTCAGACCGAGAAGGAAGAGCTCTCGCAAGTGGTAGGACACATCAATTTATTGTAAATGTTTAAGCCAAATGAACAATATGTATATTTTCAGGCGGAAGCCGCAGAACGTGCCAGACGCAACGCTGAAACTGACTGCATAGAACTACGTGAGCACAACAACGATCTGTCCTCCCAGCTCAATGGCATCACAGCGGTCAAGAGAAAGCTCGAAGGAGAGTTGCAAGCCATGCACGTAGGTTTTAGGAAAAATATGATATTCATAAAATATTATATATAATATCGTTGTCGTAAATGCGGCATTTGCAGTCTGAGCTCGATGAGACCCTTGCTGAACTCAAAAACGTCGACGAAATGGGTAAGAAGGCTGCCGCCGATGCTGCTCGGTTGGCTGAGGAGTTGCGTCAAGAGCAGGAACACAGCATGCATGTCGAAAGAATACGCAAAGGTCTCGAGGTCCAGATTAAGGAGATGCAGGTAGAATCTACACACTGAAACTAGCGTTTCAGCTGCTTCCTTTTTCTTCTTACTAAACAAACTTCGTTTCTTCGTAATTTTTCATCGGCATCAACGATCCAATGCATAACCTAGATTCGTCTCGACGAAGCTGAAGCAGCGGCCCTTAAAGGTGGAAAGAAAATCATTGCTCAACTTGAGACCCGAATTCGCAGTCTTGAGCAGGAGCTTGACGGAGAACAACGGTAAAGTTGAAAGAAACCTACAGTAATAAAACACTTGACGCCAGAGACTGTTCAGACGCCACCAAGAAACTGACAAGAACTGGCGCAAATCAGAACGTCGTGTAAAGGAAGTCGAATTCCAACTCGAAGAAGACAAGAAGAACCAGGAGCGACTCACCGAACTTATTGACAAGTTGCAAGCTAAGCTGAAAGTGTTCAAACGACAGGTCGAAGAAGCTGTGCGTGATTGAGTAATTAGTTCTTGCTTATTGTATTCACAGAACCTGAGAACAACTTTTAAGGAAGAAGTCGCTGCCACCAATCTCGGCAAATATCGTCAACTGCAGGCTCAGCTCGACGATGCGGAGGAGCGCGCTGATATCGCAGAGAATGCACTGAGCAAAATGCGCAACAAGGTGAATATTTGACGAGCAATATGGGATGTTATGCATAAGTTTCCAGAAATCTCTCTCTGACTAAGAGACCAGAAACGTATTTAACTGACTGCACATCTTCAGATTCGCGCATCCGCCTCAATGGTACCAAGCGGACCCGGTGGACTGGCACAATCCGCAAGTTCGGCAGTTATCCGAAGCACCTCGTTTGCCAGAAGCCAAGATTTCTAAAGCAGCTTCTACATATTTAACATTCATTACCCTTGGCATTGACTGAGTTCTCTGCCGTTATTGCCTTTGGCTGAATGTGCGTGCTCAAATTGTGTATATCCATCCCGAAATGTTGTTTTCATGTTTCATACAAATTCCATTCTTTTCCGATATCAAAGCTTTACCGAGGTGTTCCGTGTTTGCCCAAGACTATGGTTATAGTCGTACGAGCGTTCTAGTCATGTGTAATATACCCCTATGCGAGACGATAAACATTCTCTCAAAACATTAAGGGCATACCATACAGCATATCATTATCATTAATCGACAAAGGATTGACAATATTCTTTGTGTGGTTCTGCAGAACCATCGAAACAAATTGAACAACAAATCTAATCAGTGAATGTATAAAACAGACTCATGTCTTACACATTAATTCAATGAGCAAAACTGAAATGATTGGAAATACATGTGGGTTTCAACCAGTAACATTGATGTCGCCACAAGAGATATTGATGGACTCTAAATCGGCACTTGGTGAAATCTTTTCCAGCTCCATAACCAGTGTCGAGAGAACTTCAACAACATCGTTTGCTTCCCGGATTTCTTCGTTCAAATCGTTCAATATGAACCGCTTCTAAATATTCACTTTTCAAACTGAGTATGCCTTTTTGAGAAGGTGACGCGAAATGCAAGATCAGACTTACCACTAGAGACTAAGTCTCCTCCAAGTCACTGCTACGCGTAAAAAAGGAATCAAACCTTAATAGCCTTTCAGTTTTGGTGACTGGAGATAGGCGGTTGCAGTGCAGTGATTAGAGGTCAACGGGGAGTCTGCCCTGATAGTTATATACCGACCGAAGCAAACTAAGCCTTTTACACCTCCGGGGTCGATAAATTTTCACAAAGCCTTCGAGGACTTATATGGTTATACTTATACTATATGGTTATACTACATTTCCAGGTCGTCACGACTAACAGAATAAATTATAAAAATTATACAAACCTGACGCAGTAGTTCGCAGTGGCCCGTACAAATTACTGTATTGGTCACACACGTGTTAGTTAACTTATTTGATTCTGGATTGAAGGCGAATGCGCTGGGACATCTCTAAGGGATTGATCAACGTCTCGCCCTTGATCCTTTTACGCATAAGGGGAGATGAGCGCACATATTATAATATCCACAAAGACATTTGTTCATTGGTCTGCACCAACATTTCAACGGCTATTCATACGAAATTGAAAGCGAAGTAGATCTCCAACGCGACCACATGACTGTAAAGGCGTCTTGCAGCGGGGGGAAGAAAGGGGAAGAAATAGCAATTAATGATCCTTCTAAGAATGCCAAACATCAAAATATGATAGATAAACGAGCACAACATGAACTAGTAAGAAAGCAGAGCGAGCTTTTCGCGAGCACAAAACGCACTTTTTCTTATCGTGGATCTAGACTGAAGAAAGGATCAACGAATTCCTGAAAAAAAAAAAACAAATGCAAACGTGACTAGCATCAAACGCAGCACGCAGCCGCATTTCCGTTTAGTACCAACTCGTTTCGTTGACAGTTGTTTGGAAAAAGGTTCGACATATTAGAATTTGTTATTAGAAATTGTTATATTATCAGATATTAGAACGTTTCGCGAACCTCCACTATGCAATCCTCAAGCTTCTTACACTGTCGGTCTAGGTCAGAAACATCCATCTGGTTTGGGTCATCTGATAACATCAACATGAAGGTGTCCATATGCTCGGGAAGAGTGACACAACGTGGTATGCGAAAAATATATTTCAGAACTCTATCCTAAAAATGATCAATTGGCTTGTTGGTTATTATTAAGTGTTCACCAAATGAGGAGCATGAATGAAAACGATTATAAAGTGAACCCACATCACCATCACATTACGCAATTACATCCCATCTATTTTTACTGGTAGAACCTTCCTTGTCAATTCAAAACATTGAAACTGATGTATAGACTTCTACATTGTAGCCCATGCTTCAGACTCATTGTTTGTAGTGATACTTTTTAAGGGGCTATCGAATGGCAATGGAAAATGCAAGCATGGTAAATTATTTCCAATTTTCAATATAGTTTGTATCTTCAATTCTTCCTCAAACTCTTCACCAGCCGCTTTATTACGATGAAGAATCAACTGTCTATATCATGTTTTTGCGATCGGATAGCATACAACACCAATCATGAATCATCCAAAACCAGCTATTAATTTCTAAATTACTCCCTCTTCCCCTTTCCACACTCGAATTTTTAGTAGGTGCAGCAAAATCGGTTTTCCATTACGAAAACATAAAAAGATAGTCTTACTCCATTCATGCTCTTACGTGTGAGAAAAAAAAGAAAAGTAAGGAACCATGTGGTAAATGTTGATTATATTAATCGTTCTGTGAGGATTCGAGATAAGCTGTCACAGATTAAACCATGAACGAAGACCTCTCGTCCTATCCACTTGGTTGCATATCTAGCCACAATCTCCAGACATCTTGAACAGTGATACTTTCGTCGGCACTTGCACAGTTAACAAGAGGTATACAGTATTGTCATTGGCTCTTCTTATAAAACCTCGATGGTGGGTTATAGGACCTAGTCATCGTTTAAATAGTCATCAGGTTAAGTTAATAGTTAAGATCTTCTGCTGAGATAGTGGTGCAATTTTTTTTCCATACATCCTAAACTCTAACATTGTCATTTTCAATTCAATTTTGATTTTCAATTAACCAGAACCTGACCACTGATTACGACCCAGGGAAGGAGAGTAGAGGACCCAGGTCCTCTACTCTTCTCCTCATCTAGTTCTGCAGTGGTGTTCCTTGTTTGCTGAAAAACCGGAGTAAGAAGAACCACTTACTGTAAATGTATTAAAAGCCATTCTTACTGCCTTGCGATCGAAAATCATTCCCGTTAGCTCGGTGAGAAACATCTTGTTATTTGCGACCTGTTAATAGATCGAAATAAACTCCAAAATCAAACAGTAAAACAAATCTACCTTCGCTAATCGCGGTTCCTTAGAAACGACCTCTTTGACGGCCTCTTCCCACGACTTGATTGCAATGTTATAAACTGAAATTAAATTTGAAAAGATCCAGGGAGATAGTGCATGCATGTCCATGTAAAGACACTGTGGAAAGTTGGAGACCACTTCACCTGAGTCGGTGAAGCCTGCCGGAGAGAAACCATAGTACTGACATTCAAATTCGTTTATGAGCTCTGCTTCAGGTACTTCCATTGACCAGACACTACTTGCCTATGCTAAAAACATCATCAACAACTACCTACACACGCATGAAAAGAACATAAAAGTACAGGTGGGAAATCCTGTTGATGAACTGCAAACGGAAAATACATTGAATCTTTATACAGCGTAAAAAATAAGTGTTCAAGTTTTTCATTATGACAAAAAAATAAACTACTACACCTCAATTAGCCTCTAAAATCTCTGAAATTCTTGAAACGAACTAACTTTGAATATATCTCAGCAAAACCCACTCAGATTTTGTGAAGTTGTACTGGAAGCTGGATCCTATAGATTTTTGCTGTGTGATAATATGCTCAACAAAACTAAGAAGGCTGTGCAACAAAACCGATAACAAGATTAGTTAAAGCTCCTGTTGAAAAGCACATTCTTATTTTTTGTTGTTGAGAAAAAGGGTAAGATCACCACATATTTTAACAAATAACGTCTGGTGAGTAAGATACGGAAACATGTAAATTAGAAATGATGGAGGTTACTTGAAATTCTGGCGCTTCATGAGGGAAGTTATACTACAAAGAAACTCAACATAACCCATAACCTTAAATGCAGTAGATCACAAAATAGCTGTTATCGTAGTGTCGATAATAACGAGTGTATAGTGATCACTGGAGTTTGGCTATTTTGAGAAGAAAAAAAGGTAAATTGTCAGGAAAGAATTTCAATGAGACTGGAAGCAAAGTAAAACCGGTGAACGTATAGATAAACCTAAAATAATTGGACAAAAGGTGCGTCCGCAAAGAATTGTTCAGTCCCATTCGTCCAATTCCTCGGCGTTCAAGAAACTACCAGTGGTATATGTACAAAGGAACGATGAACGCCTATCCAGCTCCTAGATGACCATATTACATCCTCACATAAGCAAACAGAATATTTTATTTTGAACCTGGGTCTCTTCAGTATCCTCTTCGCTATATTTCACTTTTCCTTCCAAGAACCGTAGTTGGGGATCACGTGTGAAATGTGTCAGAGTTGAAGCTACCACGAAGTTTCCATGTGAATATACCGTTTCATTTGTCCATAAGTCTGGGAGCCTGAGTGGAAAATCAATTATGTTAACCGTAAAATTGTCCGTCTGTCTGAGTGTCTGACGCCACTTTCCACAAGCATTCAGAAATTTGCGAAATCCCAAAGTTGAATTACTGCAGCCATACATGCGATAGTTGGAGCCGCTGCTCTGCTCCCCTTCACTTTTGCACATTTGGCGAAGGGATCCTCATCACTTCAACTGCGCCCATTACCCAGACCCCCTTCATCTGAAGATGGTTTCTTCCAATCACACCCATGACTGCAGCGATCAGTCACATGGGTTGTTATGGTGCTGTTCACTGCCACGAGTTTGCGCCGCAGATCCCTAAGGGGATTTCGAGTTATAGTGTGTGATAAAATTTTAACGTTTGAAGGTGATAGCAGAATTACATGTTCAACGGTGCTATAGCAAGCTGTGAATAGGATCGAGACAAGGCGAGGAAGACGCGAAACATTACCTTAGGCAATGATTAGGTTTCTCCTTTTCTATCGCATAAAATTGGTCGGAATTTGACCTTTAGAGATAATCGACTACGCTGATCAAGATTATGGGTACGAAAGCGATACCTTTCAGCAACGATCGATTCCATCAATTTTTTTTTTTTTACTTTCACTACAAACCTCCCCAAGGATTTGTGGAATACGACAAGAACTACAGAGGTATTTGGCTCGTGATAACGATATGTCGTAGAAAGTGTCTTCAAACGATTCTCGACGTTACTGACTATTTTCGTTATATGGACGGTGGAAAAGAAACAGTTTATTTTCTTTTTGACACTGATAACAATTTTTACATATATCAAAAAACTTTCATACTTTCTAAGGTGATTTATACATTTCTGAAATAATTTGTAGAAATTCTGTTTTTTGATTTCGTTTTTTTTAAGCACTCCTGCTTCTTCACATTAGTACTTGTACTGGAAAAACAATGTGAAAGGCAGGAAAAGCCGACAATTCACGTTGGATGGAGATATCTCAACCAACAATAACGAGAATTTCTTTTTTCAAAGTCCGCCTATGGGTTTGAATCAACACGGTTAACAGAAAAACACAGAAAAACCTCTATTACACCCACTACACGATTTTAATGCACGTACAGATATATACAAGGAAGTATATTGCTGAGAATTTGTTGCAGCGTAGTATGAAAGGAAGATGTACGAGAGTCATTTACTTTTCAGACTCTTACTCTAACTGCCGACACCACAGCTACCAGTTATTTTACAACAGTTAGTCTTCCTCTCTTCGCAGCCACCGATCTGTTGTTGTTATAAATGTGGTGAAGTCAATTCCTAAATGTTTGCACAAAAAGTCCATCACTTAAGAAGTTAGTGGAGGGCTTGTCGGATATACCACTTATAGTATACCTACCTAAAGTTTATAAAAGTGCGTTGTGGCGCTGATAAGAACATTAGATTTATTCCCTGCTTGTCAAATAACACCTTTCAGTGACGTTTACCTTGGTTATCATCTGCTTGAATTTTTGGTCTTCGGTGACCAAGTAGTTGCGTTAACATCGTTCTCGAAGACGCCAAGATATAATACTCAGTAGGTGGATGTACTTGGATTCAAGGAAAAAAGAGCAAAAGTGAAGGATCAAAAACGTACTTTTGAAGAAGATCAGGTTGGACGTGAATCAGAGGTACAGCGGTTTCGTAAAACACTTTCGTGACATCAGTGATAGGAGAAGAGCAATACTTACTAATGACAGACCTGAATATGAAAAAAAAAACATAAAGAACGATTAAAGTTAAAATCATTGGTATCAAATTACTTGTGAGAAGCAGAAATACAAATTTCTGTGCATATCTTTCATCAACCAATTACAAAAAGAAAAAATGGCTCTTACAATACTCTTAGTAATATAACAAGATAGAAATATGAATGAGATATAATAAGATTAACGGCAAGTAACGACAGACCTCGTCATAGCTGTGAGCATATGAGCAGGAAGAGTTAGATGTCGTTTTATTTCAAGCATAGTTTGAAGAGCCAAGTGTAGTGGTAGGAGTGCTCGAGCTCTCTCTTCCGGTACTGCATCCAATTGTGGTTTTAGATCCAAATCTGACTCATTGGTCATGAATCCCGCCGCAATATAAGCTTGAATCATATCCCTGAAGTTCCGAAAAACGACTACTCCACAGATGTAGAAAAAATGTAGAAAACATGAGTGATACCAATAAGCTCTTTCCGGATAAAATGTAGATGGGTGGGTCCACTCACTGGCACCCTGATTTCTCGAAATAAATAACTAAATAAATAATCTCGAAATAAATAACTAAATAAATCAGTCGGGGCCCTAAGACCTAAGATTTAGTATTAGAGGATTTATGACGTACGTTTCTTATAAAGTTACTACGAAAAAAAGTAAGAAAGAGCGCCGAGCGCCCAGATATAAGGACGCCGCCACTGAGTCCCCCCCCCCCCCCCTCCCCACTCACAACAACATTTCCCCCTTTTCCCATTAGTTTAATATATATGTTTAATCATATTGAAACGAAATCAAATAGAAACGATCTAAATAGCTAGAAACGATCTAAATAGCTGGTAATGTTTTTCGTCCATTAACCACACACACGCTTTTGTGAGCGCAAAATTACAAAAAGTAACTCACAATAAATGAGGTCACTTCAAGTTTCATACCGGGCAGTCAACCTGTCGAGCTCGCCGCAGAAGTTTAATGTTATAAAAATAAGCAAAAGTCTAATAGCAAATCGTGGGGTGTGAGCTCATACTCGTGTAATCAAACTTAGAAAAAGGAAGCTTATGTAGAAGAAATAACCAAGACAATGCATTGTACAAGAAAAGCCCACCTCCTAAAACGTTCCACCCCGATCTCCAAGAGAATTTGTATAGACGTTAGAGTTTCGAGTCGAGGAAGCATCAAATTGCGAGATTGTGCATCACGTATGAGGCGTGCAATAGTAGACTTGTTGTCCTCATGTAGCTATAAAACAAAAAAAAAAGAGCAAATATTCCATACTTAAGGAAAAACTACAAAAATCCTACGATGGCATTGATGCGGCACTGTTTTAGCGCATCAAAAACAATGTTAAGTGCCGCGACTAGTGTTTCAAAGCTGCCACATTTCTTGAGAATATCCCATAGAAGTTCAGTGAAGTCTACATGCCTAAAATTTTACTTACTGATAGTCCCGGGGAATAAGACTGATCCATAGCGTAGTATGGAACTCATACCTCATTTTATGTGCTGTGTGCTCTGGTTCATTGCTTTGAACTCTGTACTGAATCACAAGCAGGCGCACTGCTTCAAGCACCGCATTGTGAGTACTTTCAGAAGAAGATGGCCAAATCATGGTTGCTCCCGAATCCAAAACGCAGGCCATTATCTAAACAACTAGTTATTTGGCACATGGCCTAGAAAGATCTAAGAAAACTAACCAATAAGTACTCAAGTTCCTCGGTGTTTTCTAAAAGAGCAATGCGCTTGTCTTTCCATCCAGGCGAGATGTGGAAAACTGCAGTCGCAGACGGAGAAGGATTTGAAAGATAGTCACCCGCCTAATGGGAAAAGGGAAAAAATGTTTGAAAAAGTACGCGAAAATGAACTGACCGACCGAAATTTCCCACTTGAAAGTTAGTGTTATGTTCGAAGGAAGCCCGCCAGGACTCCACGCTGATGACACATTCTTTCCTAATATCTGCAAAAATAAAACAACGAATAATACTCAATACTGAGAACAGCACACAATATCTATATACCTTGTACAATGCCATAGCCTTACTTCTCCCTTCGAGTGCACTGTCAAAGCGTAGAAGAAGAGCATGGAGTGCAGCCTCACATTCTTTTCCAAAAAGGCCTGAAAGACACACATGTAGAAAATACCACAGTATAGCAGAGACCATGAAACCTAAAATTCATGAACATCCTAAAAAAAACAGTACAGTGACCATGACAACCCCAAAACCAATGCATCTGGAAAAAAGATTTGCATGTGGGATGTGTGTGAAAGAGAGAGAAAGAAAGAAATGGGAAAAAGAGCCAAGTAGAATATATGCACAAAATTCGCTCTTCTCAGAGAGTGAATGCCCCTCCGAGTGTGCTAGCCAAAGATGGACATAACCGGAGCTCAAGGATAAGACACAGTTCACATAACAGAGGGATTGCTACCATCAATGAAGAACGCTGTGATGAAAATTAGGCAATAACTCCAGGGGAAAAGCGGAATGGAGACATACCTAAACATCTTGTGTGGAAGGTTGAAAGTTTTCCTTTTAAGAAGTGGAAGCCCAGGAAAATAGATCCAAGATTGTCTTCTGCGTTTGCAGCAATCCAGATCGGCATGTTCAAAAAACGTTTGTCCAAAGAAGGAAGACTACGACTCATCAATCTAGGGAATGGAGGAACCATCTTGCCGTGAAAAAATGTGATACAGGTGCATCATTTTAGAAGCCATCTACATACCTGTTACGCAAACTAAAAGCGGCTGCTGCTCCCAGCGGATTGCAATCAAAAGCTGTAGCAGGTATGATAACTTGATGCCCACGAAACCCTGTGTAGGAAAAATTAAAGTTGCTGAACCTTTGCAATTGTAGCATGAAACTTACTGCCACTGTCGGCATTGCACCGCTCTTCCAACTTTGAAAGGGAAAGAAAGTCAAAAATTAGAGGACCGTTACTATTTTCTTGTTCTTCGTTCATAGCAAAGTCGGCACAATCATGCTCCTTTACATCTCTGTCAACATTCTCGTTCTGAAACTACGAAATGCTAGAGTAAGCAGTTTATCACTGCTTATTCACATTGAACATTACTAGTGTCGGTGCGAAATATGCTCAGCTTATAAGTGCTATGAACCTTAGTGTGGGGCAGCACATGAGTGTGAATCACGGAGACAAAGAGCGTGTGTCGCGAAATATCCTATATACCCAGCGGAACCTTTTCGGTATTGAAAGCACTGTTTTTTCAAATGCACTCACTTTTATTTTCCTCAAAGGAAACGTACCATGGGATTTTCTATGTTTGGGTCATAGATAGTTCGTGGTGTAGATTCCGAGTATAGGTGCGGCCATGCCAATACTTGTCATCTACCCACGTATCTACGCTCTGAACTCTATTTCTCACTCAACTCACTCATCTGAAGATCGCTTTACCATTTTCTCCTAAAAGACTATAAAAAAGACCAGACTACTTGAAATACAGCACCACACACCGTATATGTCAAGTTAGGAAACTTAATCATGTTCAGTCAGTCGTGTGCCTTCGCCTACTGCATTATTTCTGTTCCTTCTTAAAGACATCACTCCACGAATCTGAGGTGGTTCGGATTTCAGGTGGAGTATTCGTATACTGGATCGTAGATTAAGGAGAGAGAGAGAGAGGTGGTTCCGTCCATTTCTTCCTAATTGCCGTAAAAAACGGTCCGGAAGACATGGGTTCGGACGTTATGGCGCACTATTTCCTACAAGGAGTTCGACTGGAGAGAGTCAGCCTTGTGCAGCGCCGTTTTTTGCGGCAATTAGGAAGAAATGGACGGAATCATCCTCCTCTCCATAATCTACTATCCCTTATAAGAATACTCCACCTGAAATATGCACCACCTCAGATTCGTGCGGTGATGCCTTTAAGCAATCATGAAAGATGCTGCGAGTATGAAACATGACAGTAGCCATTTTTCACTGAATGAGTAGCCACTTTCTTTACAAGCAAGCAAACTATCATTAGCAAGTTATGGCTCATTAACTTTGTTTATAATCTATAATAAGAGAGTTCGAAATTAATTAAGGAAACAAATCCCGTTGTTACCGTTCGAAAATGGTAGTTCCGAACGGAAAGATGATCAGTTAACTGAAGCTGCTTCACTGAGAAAAAAAAAACACCAGATTCCGACTACTTCATAAGCACTTTAGCCTTTGAGGAACAGACTACAGACTATACATTGCATTCCGACTCCCCTAAAATGTTGTGCCTTTGGTATTCAGAGACAAGAAAAAGGTGTTAGATAGGCTCAACAGAAAACTATACGAATACAATTAAAGGTATGCATAAATGGTCGATTATCACACGAATAGTGAAGAAACACCTAGTGAAAATCTAGTATTAAAAAAAACTAGATCAAGAAAACATACTAGTTCTCCAACAGGGAGGTCTATGAAGATAATTTCATCTTGGCGTAGCCCCAAAAAGTCCACTAGGATGGGGACATCAGCACTTTTGCACACACGAAGGCGAAACTTACCGAGCTGGAATAGTATGGTCTGTGAATCAGCTTTAAACATATCCCTATGTGTATTTATAACTCACCAACAATGCATCACTCACACTATTTCTCGCAGTTTTATTGACGCCTTGTTCTTGGATATTACTGAGTATTTCAGTCATCTAGGAAGAAATTAGACAAATTAGAGTTCGACAGAGTAGCAAACACTGCACCACAACTTCACTGGAACTCAATCAACCCGCGCATCTCAAAAAATGCAATGTATTTGAAACCAGAAATTTAGCGCCACGAATGAAGGAGCGGGAGGTTCAAACGCTAGCATGAGTATCCACGCCCGCTTTCGGTGACTCAGTGGTGCCCTTATTTCTCGTCCCTCTGATTTACTTTTTTCTCTTGGTAACGTTACCTTACATGTCATAGATCCTAATGCTTATGCCTTAGAGGCTCGATCGATCTATTTACTTACTTCGGGAAATAAAGGCGCCACTGAGTGGCTCACAACTACATACATTTTACCCTTGTGTTGTATTACACAAGAATACATATGTTGCATACAGAGCTTACAGACCATACCACATATTTAAGTGGGATGTTCTAGGCTGCCTCAGATTTGCAAGGTAGTCTTCCATTCAGAGATAATCTTCACCTAAAGAAAATACCATCTATTCTTCGCAGTCTGCTCGTTGCTGTTCTCGTTATACGCGCTACATCTATCTATATCTTTACAGTTGCTTCTCTCGCATTCTCTTTGCTTTATATCTTATTTTTTTTTTCTTTTCCTTTTCTGACTGGATTCGTAAACAATTTTTAGTCTTCTTGCACACACAACACCGCGCTGTATCTGACGAGAAAGCCCATTCCTTCTGCAATACCACTGCAGACACTAGTTCTTCATTAGTGTTCATTGGGCATTGCAACAGAGGTCTTCGTAAGAAACAGCGTTCCGGGCTCGTCCGGTTACACTAATACAGGGAGAGACTATGCCAACATCTGACAGTTATCTTTGAATGTTGTCATGTTGTTAACCTTGTGTTCGTTTCTTTAGCAGCTTCCCCAGAACTTTACGACGCTCAACAAATCTGCACCATCCCTACTCTCACCCTCTTACCTTCCGCTTTTGTCAGTATTGTGGAGCGCAAGGACATAGCGATTGCTGCAAAAACGTAATGAACGCTGTTCAGTGAGCAGAAGTATCAGCTGGAAGGGCCCAAAGTATTTGAAAAAAGAACAGTTCTCATACTGTAGGTCGACCTTGTGTGCATATTGTGGCGACAGTTCCCACCTCCGATCATTGTCGAACATGAATAACATGCGAAGAGGGATTGCAGAACATGCGCCGCTGCTAGGTTTTCAGTGTAGAGCTAATTGTTATTGAAGGTTGTTGTTAATCACTGTATTCTTATGTTCTTTGTTCGAATTGTCGTCAAATTTTTATCGAAGACGACAATTTTGTGAGCAGCAGGTTAGTCACAATCCAGGCCGACCACGCTCACATCGGACCTGTGGTGAGACAGATGTCTGATGGTGATTTTGTGATGGTTACTTTAGCTTGTATAATGAGGATAAACTAATAAAGTTTCTGGTTTTTATTTTATTTTTATAAATTTTTTGAACAATCCGCTTGGGATGCGCCCCGCGTTCACTTCAATTCAGAATCGTTTGAGGTTTACGGACGTGTACCTGGCCTATACAATGACTTGCGGTGGCTAGCCGATGTGTCATGATGTGTGATGCTTTTATCCTCCCAGACAGGTCTGGTACCAATTTATCGACCCCGGAGAGATGAAAGTCTTTGTGAGCACTAGGGCTGATTCGAACCTATGATCGATGGTGCAGGAAGCGGAACATCTAACCGCTATACTCTACCCACCCCTCTCTTCATAATACGTTGCATTAATGAAAGCAATTATTAAAAAAAGGAAACAGGCGAATTTGGATCAAGGAACATTTATTGATTTACTACGTTTGGCTTTTATACAACATTTAGAATGGTACTTCAGTTCTGCATTGAAATACAGTTGTTGCGAAAACTGCGTATTACTACAGACTTCCAGTAATTCCTGGTCTTTTTGTCGCTGTTTGGCAAGGAATAAAAGGAGCGATCCTATTGAACGTGTTAATAGCTATTAAACTGAGACAAGTTCGTTATTAGCATGCGAGAATTCAGTTGCTAAGGGAAACAATGATGTGGAAATGGCAGATGGGATTCAATTTACGCAATTTCTATTCACGACTTTCAGTGCAGATACGGTCGACACGGTACGGACAGTAGTCTTCGATCTGAAGCAAGGGTGTGTAAGATAAAGCATCCAGGTGGGCAGAAACACCAGTACGTCGAAAGCAAAATCTCGTACAAGGAAGGATATCTCCATATATACCGAGTAATAGAAGAAGAACTGAAACATGTATACCTTCTGATTCAATCGCTGCATGACTGAAAAAGGAAAGTAGGGTAGTAGAGTTTGATAGGTTTTCCATTGAAAATTTTTCAACTAATTGTCTCAAGTTTGCCTAACACATGGATAACCAACAACACCACCAACAACAGCAAGATCATCAGAAACATCTTCCGATGCCCCTTCCAAAATGTTGCTTTTGTAGAACGGGGTTATACTAATCAATTTCGATGGACCCAACCGGTCACCGAAAGTATCTAGTCGAGTGACTTGTACCAACATGAATGCAGACGCTGCAAGATCCCACTTTTGAACAACGGCTTTCAGAACGATTGGATCTGGTCCCAACTTCGTTTGAGTCGACCGACGTTTATCTGCAGTGCACACAACAGTGATGACATGAATCGAAAAGAAAGAGCTTGTGAATAGCAGAAGCTTAAGTGAATATTTAGAAGTCATGCATGCACACTGACACTTTTACAAATAGTTGAGGTCCCGAGGCCGTTTGCAAACTAAGCAGCATACAACATGCAGAACCCAGCCACCTGCTGAAATGTTATATATTTTCGACTAAAACTTGAAATGAAGAAAATTCTCACCTGGAGGACGCAGCTCAAGGAAAGTGAAAAGCATATCGAACAAGCTAGAAAAAGTAATGACTTCTCCGATCTTCTCGTTGGCATGGACGACTTCCTATAAATTTTACATTGGTAGCGCCACTTGTTTCTTACCATTTTAAAACAACGGCTCTCACTTAGATAACGTTCGCCAGCGAATTATAATAACCACCGAACAAAGGATATCGAGAAAACATATGGTGCTGTTCACAACTACCATCATTAGACTGCTGCGCCACTGAAACTTATGACATGTATAGTAACATGCCGGTGACTTAACTTACACCCTGTTTCGTTTCCTTCATTTTTTAATATTTTAATAATTCATTCTAATTTTGTCAAGGTTATTGCAGGACGTATAACATGAATAGGATAACTAAGGGTAAATGGAAAGGAAAAGAACAGTTAAAATTAACAATGAAAGACAAACGGGTGGAGCAATGTGTAAGTACAGCTACAAAACATCCCAACTTCAGGGATGAATATTCTCCCATCACAAACATGACCATTGCTATGTTTAACTATAACGAAATTGTAATTTGTCAAAAGTACCTCTACAACGAAACATCTGTCACTAAACTTTCCTCGATTCATGCAGACATCCCCTTCACTCTTACCATTCATCTCCGATATGGTGAGAAAAAGCATTTTAAAGAGAAATGTGTTTCTTTTTGTTTTTGGAAAAACAGTGAATCGGTCAAAGATAAACTCAGACTAACGCAATTTCATTCAAAAAAGTTCACATTATTGCGAATCTTTTAGGTTTTTAATGGCATCGCCACACGAATCTGGGGTGGTGCGGTGGGTGTTCAAGTGGGCTATGCCTATACGGGGTCGTAGACTACGGGGAGGAGGGTGATTCCGTCCATTTCTTGCTACTTGGCGTAAAAAATGGCCCGGAAGATGCGGTGTGTGCACACGGCTATCACGCTCCAATCGAACTCCTTGTAGAAAATAGCGCGCCGGGACGCTCGAAGCCGTATCTTCCTAGCATTTTTTACGGCAATTAGGAAGCAATGGACGGAGTCACCCTTTTCCCCATAATCTACGACCCCGTATATTCATGACACCACGAATCTGGATCCATCTGAAACCCACGCCACCCCCAGATTCGTGGTGTGATACCTTTAAGGTGCAATAGTGTCGGTGTTACGATGTCCACACCTTTGTTTTCAACATCGAATGAATATTTTTGAAAATGTCGTGTTACCTATGGATCCTACTGAGATGCCCGTATTCCTCAAAAAAGGAGAAGGACGTCTTGAATCACAACCGAGAAGAGGAGCCCTTACCCTGGGGCTTCCATGGCCCTACCAGCACCAGGTTTAACATGACTATGTGTGCAACTAATGTGTTATATATTTAGATATTATGTCGTTGTTTCGTGTAGTGCTTCTACTGTATGTATCGTTACGCTAACTATGGCACTATAACTAGTGACTAGTGTGAGCGGTTAAGGTGCTGGATCCGAAGGGTTCAGCAGCGATGTTGAGTGGTTGAAGACATGTGGAATTAAGTTAACCATTGTGAAGGGAGTCTCTGTAGAAGCTGTAAGAAGCTGTAGAAGCTGCATATGCGCTTATATAGATCCGGAAGGGCTTCAAAACGGCATGGTGCGGCGCAAGCAGCTTTAGATGCATGCAATCGTGGCTGTGGCCAGCAACGTCTTCTCTTCCTTGGAAAATCATGCTACACATCACCACATCATCTTCGACCTTGGCCTGTCAGGTGTGTACGAATGCGTGTATGTTTGTGGAACAAAATCCCAGAAAACAGAGAGACGAGTTTAGCGGCGTCAGGAAGATGCGCCAGTGGTAAAAGGTGATAAAGCGATTGCACTACGCAGATATCCGCTAACATCACGGCAACGCGGCTACTGATGCCCTGACGAAGGCGACAACGCCGAAACGTTAGCCGTAATAAAGTTGGTTAACAATCTTGGCTGTTGCTTAAATTTGACTATCGAGAAGGTGACAAAGTTTTGTGAGACCGGTCCCACTGTGTCGAATTGCCTTATCGGCACCAGAAAGCGCTGAGAAGGATTTAACGGTACTTAATTGATGCGACGACGCCAGCAATTGAAATCAGTCTATTGTGGACCCCGCAATATCGGAGTCAGGGTAGTGCAGCCGATCGAGCAATAGATGAGTTCTGCTACCTCGCTTGTATGCTGAAGAGACAGCTGCATTCATTAGCTGTATTCAGGCAGACAGAGATATTCAGCAAAGATGCACTAAAGCTAATTCGGCATTCAACCCTTTGACCAAGTGCTTGTGGTAGACCCCCATCGCCAACGAAGTCAAACTGCAAATCTACCTATCCGCAATTAACCCTAACATGAGGTGCGGATCGGAAACTTGGGCAACGCAGTCGACGGTGTTGGAAAAGCTTAAAGAGAAAGTTGTTTAGATGACCGTTAGGGTACTTTTGAATCGTAGCGAATCGTGAGTCGAGACGAGTCCAACGGCGGAAAGTGTGTCGGTGCTAGAAAGAAAGAAGATAAAATGGTGTGAAAGGGGTCCCACGGGATGATCTTGTGGCGCAGCGATGAATTTAGGTGGGACGGGTTCCACGATGTCGAGTTGGCCCGTCGACACCAGAAGGTGCTGAGAGGAATTTCACATCACGGGATTGGTGGGATAACGCCAAAATTTGGAATCTGCGGATTGTTGTGGACCAATACCGCAGAATAGATCCAAGATATCTTGCAGCAAATTAAATGAGACATTGGACCTTTTTATGCCGTGACAAGTGCATAAAACCCTAATGTACTCCTCTGTTTTTCTACTCCCCTGTGGTTACCCTCACTACATTTTCCGGATTCTTCCCTCAAAATACATGCAGACATGAATGGCGGATACATGTAGACAACTGCTTAAATAGTAGATAGCAATATACGCGACATGACGCAACACCCTTATCTTTGTTATTGTGAAGATGGCATTCATTCCATTTCACGTTTCTACAACATTATGTCTTAATTGCTGAGCTTAATGTTGCTTAATGTTCTTTAAAATGTAGGCTATACAGACGCTTATAGTAAAATGCCTACAAGGAAACATAGATGAAATCTTTCATCAATGCACATTTTTTGAGGAAGTAGTAAAACAAACTTTGTCTGGAAAAGCATTTTGAGTTCTACGGCAGAAATTCACGGGAAGTGCTCCTGCTTTAAAGGCATCACCCCTTTGAATCTGAGGTGGTACGAATGTCAGATGGAGTATTCGTATATGGGATCGTAGAGTAAGGAGAGAGAGGTGATTTTGTCCATTCCTTCCTAATTGCCGTAAAACACGGCTCGGAAGATACGGCTTCGAGCGTTCCGACGCGCTATTTTCTACAAGGAAAGTGGGAGTTCGATTGGGGCGTGTGCACACGCCGCATCTTCCGGGCCGTTTTTTACGCCAATTAGCAAGAAATGGACGGAATCACCCACCTCTCCATAATCTACGATCCCGTGTACGAATACTCCGCCTGAAATTCGTACCACCTCAGATTCGTGGGGTGATGCCTTTGAATTAGTAATTGAAGTGGGGGTAAGTGAAGGCATAGAAGCGAGCACCGGAACAAGTCTGAAGTCCGATGAACGCTGGAATTTTATTCTGGTAATTAGTAAATGACAATCAAAGAGATTAAAACTACGTTTCGACAGCAGGAGTTTCTTTAAAAAAAAAAAGCAAATATATACCTCACAAGCAGTACGAGCTACGAATTTTCGTGCACTCCTAAACCGAAACTGAACTCACCCTGGGAAAAATCTTCTTGTAATCAATAGCTAAAGAAGAAGAGTTGATCAACGGCGTGTAAAAAACTTGGGCTGGCATAAGAAACCATGTTGTAAGAATTGGTAGCAAATATAACGTGAGAGTTAGGCTGCGGCAAAGTCGCAGTTGGAGCTAAAAGTTCAAGGTGGACATCTGGTTAAGCGTATTTTGCAATATTAGATAGGTTTACCTTATCCGACCTGAGGGGTTTAATCACTGCAGCTACCCGTAGGCAAGAAATACTGAAGGATGAGTAAATGCTAGCATAACAGAGATAGTAAGATATTACATAAATCAGAGTCATAAAGGGTCCAAGAGGAATACTACATATTAATCTTGTAGCTAATCCCGTCAGAGGGAAACGAACAAAAATCATGGCGAAAGCAAAAGTCGTGAGCGTCTGAACAGTGGAAGCTGCTAAATAATGAACTTGAATCAAGTAATAAGTTGCAAAAGGACACCAGTTCTTTCATTCCTTCAGAAGTTTTGAAAATTTCTTTTTTTAGGCTCATCGCACGGCGAACGTTGACAAGGAACAGTGGTGTAATAGAGAGAGAATCCACCCCACAGAGATAATCACCAGATGTTTCACCAATGAATTGGAAATATCACATTATATTATATCTATCAAATCCATTATAAGCTTGCAGAATTGTGATATGCATTCGTAGCGGAGATTAACATGAATTTTTGATTCTGACAATCGAGGACTTAACCAAGTGAGTAAATATAATTAATTGTACCTGCTTGTTCGAACAGAAACGCACATAATCTCGAGACAAATTTTGTAAGACTTCATTACACCTGATTGATGAATAGCATATGCTCAACATTGATGATTTGAACGAAAAAATTGTCGACAACAAAAATGTTCACAAAAAAGTTTTTGTGTCTAATCATTGGAGGAACCCTCTTGTTTTTTTTTTGGACAGCACATGTATATCTCAAAAATAACCTTGTTAACAACGTTATTGTTAATTTTGACATGGTCAGGATTTCGCACCCCACAATTACTGCCCTAGGTCTCGGTTCGCGGCTGTAAGTAGTACCACAGCCTCTCTTTTGCATATACCAGCCATTTTTTTTGTAGATGTTTGTGGTCTGTCCCAGAACTGGTATGTGAGAGGGAGAAAACTTTGCATTCCCATTAGAAATCACTACTGTCGTAGCTTCCCCATTAGAGAATCGGACCGAGCCTGTACATTTTTATAATCTTCAGTTCAGACTGTTTACAGACACAGATACAAAGATGGTTTTTATGCAAATATATATACATAAATATCCAAACCTATAATATGACTCACTAATAGTCGGTCATGAACAAATATGTTGTAGAATATGCTCGACAATCGTTTTTTTCTTCCCAAAGTAATTGCCACAATTTTGTACGTAACATAAATGGATGGTACAGAATAGAGAATGCTGAGCAGAAATGCTGCTATGAATAAGTATTCAGTTGAGCCAATTTTAAGCAGCTTAGCATAGCTGCAGTTCCCATTTACAGTATCCATACCATATACCCTAAAATAGAAATTATTGGGGTGAGCATTTTCAAAATCTACTAAAATGAGAGAAGTTTACGTAAACCAGCTGACATGCAATTTCCGCGCACGGCTACTCTAGTGATTCCGATTGTGCTGTGTTTTTTTTACACACTGAGTACCTTAAGGCACTGCCTTACTTGACTTGACTTAATTGATTAGTTGATATTATCACCAGACGCGATTCTCTCCATCTTCGCCGAGATGTGTCATCCTTAAATATAGCTCTGGTAAACCTTCTCGATCATGAGCAAGAGATTGCACAGAACCAATCCCTTCGCTGCTGTTCCATATCCTGCGAAACCTTACATCTCACCTGAACTGCCTATCCACGCCGAGGGTCCTCAGGTCCTTTTTCGCCATCTGAGTCCAAAACTTCCTTTTTTGGCCAGGTGGTCTTTTCCAGATTAAACCAAGAACAAACGCTTCACAACACGAACACGTTCAACAAGGCTGGCCTCCTCAGTATATCGTAAAAGAAGCGGGAGAAGAATTTTCCGTAGCTACTTTCGGTGTTTAAATTGTGCATCATTCTTTCAAGTATCATGCGGCGGTAAAACATCAACTTCTGCATAAAGGTCTTCTTTGTTGGAATCCCCTAGGCGAAAAGTATCTCAGCAGCCGTTTAAATAGCTTTCTCTAATATAGCTTAGCAACTGAGGCTCTCCAACACCCTAGAAGGTGCTGCCCAAGTTTTCGATCTGTACATTGTGATAGGGAGAATAGCGAATAGGTAGACTCGAAGCTTGATTTGGCGAGCGATGAGAACCGACCACAAACAATTCGCCAATCAGATGAATGCAGAACAGGCCTCAGCGCGTTTATGTTGTATGCGATTACGGTCGGAGATCTTGATGAGAATCACATCTGCTTGTACTTATTAGGACACTGGCGAAATCCCCAGGCTGAAGCTAGTTTCGATACAAGGTTAACAACATGTCGAAGTTTTGCACTGCTTTTTGCGAATATAACAAAATTGTCGACATGCTCGAGATCGGTCAAAGGGCATCCTGATTGTGCTAAGACTATGTCAGAAGGACACTGATCGACTGTTCTTCCCACGATGTCATCAATGGAGAAGTTGGGCAGGAAAGCTTCTGCCGTAGCCTCTTGCCTTACTCCAGCTACTCCATTAAACGGTGCTGTACACCCGGCTGGTGCTTGAAATGTAACTCATTTAATCCTTTTCCTCGATAGTTCCTAGGGTCTGTAACAAATAACTTCTTGTGGAGAGAAATTATGATAGCGTGTCTCCACGAGTCAGGTGTAGTTTTGTCCATCCATATTGAACGGATGATCTTTGTCTTCTCACGAATCCCTGACGGGGAAAAAAAATTTTAAATTTTTTCCCCCAACCCCCCCCCCCCCATTTTTTTTTTTTAAAAAAAAAAAAAAACCCCCCCCCCGGCCGCGCCCCCCCCCCCCCCGTCGATCCATGTTGAGTGGTTGATCTGAGTCATATCACTAATCCGAGATGGATAAGATATTTTGGCATTTGTGCACTAATCCCGTCATCTCCAACAGATTTTCCATTTCTCGTCTTCTGCATAAAGACCAGAATCCCCGACTCTGCCAGCTTCCTTCTCAGACGCTTCTCCTTGTTGGTCCATACATGAACAACATGACATGAATGCACAAACGTTGGCGGCATTTTTTTCCTGCATTGTCCGCCTTTCACACCTGTTACATCGATTTTCTGTTGAAGAGAAACTCCTCGGCTTCTTTTTTGGAACAGTACTCTGAAGCTGAGAAGAACCGGTACGCGGCCAGAGTCGAATGCGGCTCCCCAAACAGCTATAGACTTCCTGATATCCGACTGAGGAATGTTTCTCGTCAAAACGTAGTCGAGTTGAGGTTCCGTTTGCGCTGCGTTTCAGGCATTGGAGGAGTTGACACCTATCACGTTAGCTGATAGCGAATACGATTCCCCTCAAACGTGGAAGCGATGATTTCACCCGTCTGCTCAGGTAAGTCTGCCTAACTAGTGCCATTCCTCGATGTGTGCTTCGCTGAATAATACCATCTCTCAGCGGATCGAATTGTTGTTCAATTTCCGCCATTATAATGCAGATTATAAATTGTAATAGCAAATACAAATTATAATGCAATCAGGAAAGTGTGTAAAACAACAAAACATTCCACTCGTTAATCACTAACGGAATGTCACTATTAACATCGAAGTGAAATTCCTTTTTACTTGAAACTATTATGTCGATCGCTAGAACGAAAAACGTCTCTTTCAGTTGGCGCTAGGAATCTATAAAAATGTATGAATCCTAAAAGCGGAATCTTCATTCTGTTCTCAAAACAGTCGTACCTCAGCTTTGGAAATGTATACATTATGTATTATTACTCGCTTTAATTCATGTAACATCATATATTTTTGAAATAGGGAAACGTTTCAAATTAGAGCATTAAATAAGGCTGCAGCACTACTTCGCATAACCAGCTCTGTGTTTTTTGTGTTCATTTGAATCTAGAACAGAGGGAAGCGCGCACTGGAGTGTAATTGTCCTTTTCCAATTTATCACGTGTAACTTTTAGAAAATATGGAGAAACAGCGGGTAAAATTTGTTTTAAGAAAGAGCATTTTATTGTGGTTGCAATTTAGTTCTATTAATATCTACTTGCTGTTTACTCTTTTGCCAAGCCTCACAATTAGGAATTATAACGTTTGCAAGATGAAATTCATTGAAAATCCTAGAATCTATTACATGAAAGGTATGAGGAAATATTGAGAGAATGATTCAATGTCTCTCTTTTATGGATCTCGTCATGCTTTCAGCTACGACTTCTGGAAATTAAGAATTTTTAATTTTTTTCTCAATTTTCTAAATTTTCCATGGTTTAACTTTTCCCTCATTTTCTGGACTCCCTTTTTGGTGTGTGGGTAACAAAAAGATAGGATAATTTGTGAAGAACAAAAAAAAAAAGAGTTGGAAACAAAAACACTCCCAACTCCCAAGCATAAAAATGTTACCATAAAAGGAAGGCGCATCTTTGACAAAAAAATCAAATTAAAAAATTAATTAACTGAAGCAATTCCCAAATCACCTGTCACAAATCTCTTCTAAGAAACTCTCAGCACGCTATAACGATGAGAACAACTTTGTGGATGCAACTCGAAATCATTAGTAAGCCATAGGATGGAAATGAGGAACTGCGGTTTAAGCAAATCATAGCCTGTTGGAGAGAGTGAGATGCGACCTATAATATTAGGAGCTTCCTAATTGAGTGTGATTACTGCCTATAACCGGTTTGTTATCAAATTAAAACGCGGCTTCTGTTGAAGTTAACGTCAGCTTACGCATGACTCAAAGACCCATTAGTTACATAGTTTCTCCTGCAGCAAAGTTGAAAAATGCAACTTCTTACGCATTCTGCAAATACTAAAGAATTTTTTCTTTGGGAATGAGCAGTGTCAGCTTAGCATAACTAGGCTGTTCTAGACGAATAATTAATGATTCAGATATGAAGATGAGTTTCGTCATTTATTCCCAAGAGATCAAAACATATTCCTTTCTTGCAGGATGAAATTTAAGAGTATGCTGATGAGCTGAACTGTCAAACATTGTCGGTCTGAGCTACTCGGATCACTCGGTGTCGATAATTAATTCATACGCCAAGTCTTGCAGAATATGGAACAGTAACGATATATTCTGTGCAAGCTTTTGCTAAACATCGAGTGCTAAACATCGAGTTGTATTCTAAACATCCCTGCTTTAACTAAACGCAATGAGGCGTTCGAGTGTACGCATTGGGAACGTACGAGCTATATAACCTGCACTGTTATATGGCGAAAGATTTCCATACATTGTAAAAAGGTGCTGTCATCTAGCACATCGCCGAAGCCCATAACCTGAAAGGTCAACGGCCCTGTGTGAAGAGAGCATGGAATCTTCGGCAACAAACATTCGTTTCGTCACGCGGAACTGCCGAACACTATCGAGTGAACTCCAATTATCCAGATCCGCTCTATCCAGACTTCTGCAATATCTCTGTGTGCCTTTTGCTGCACTGCAGGAAACACGCATGAGAAATCGACCCATCATCAGCATCGAAAATTACACCATATACTGCGGCGATTCTGATGAGAACAAAATAAGTGGCTGCGCGATAGCTGTGAGGAATGATTACAACAACCTAGTGGAGGAATTTGGCTCAACGTCGTATAGATGCGCCTCTCTACGACTGCGGGACAGAGGACTCTGGAACTCCGGATCGTAAGTGCCCACGCACCTACGGTGACCGCTGAGGAGAACAGTAAGGACGCCTTCTATGATGAACTCAATGCATTGGTGTCTAAAATACCAAGCCAGCAGGTGGCCATTGTCGGAGTCGACGCAAATGCGAAAATGGAACTCGAACAACAATCCGATGTGCTAAGAAAATGGTATTATCCAGCGTAGCGCACGTCGGACAACGGTGACCGTCAGATCGACTTATGCGAACAGACAGGCCTCATCATAGCTTCTACGTTTAAGAGGAATCATCGACGATCAGCTCACGTGGCAGGGGTCAACCCTTTTAACACCTGAAGGGGAGCGAAAGCGGAAGATGAGGACTCTCAAACGCCGGCTCGACTACGTTCTGGCTAGGAACATTCCTCAGTCAGATATCCGAAGATCTAGAGCTGTTTGGGATGTCGCGTTCGACTCTGACCAGTTCTTCTCAGATTCAAGATGCGGTTCCACAAGAGAAAGCGAGGAGTTCCTCTTCAACCGAAAGTTGACATAACAAGTCTGAAAGACGAAGAATGCAGAACGGAATTCCGCCAACATGTGCCTATTCATGTTGGAGTACGGAACAGGAATTAGCTTTGCGATGCAGATTACTTCACAAAGTGCATCCAGGATCCTGCAAAGGAAACGCTCCCGGTTCTATTGCCGCGGAAGAAGTTTGCCTTTGCATCTGCGGAAACAAAATCCACATACAATTCTGTATATGTCGCGCGTAGCACTGGTTACTTCAACCAGGAAAAGCGTCTTAGAAGGAAGCTGCGTCGTCAGTTGCAAAAAACTGCAATAACGAGTGGACGTCAAAAGCAAACGAGTTTGAAAAGGCGTGTTAGGACAAGAACCCGCGGAAAGCCTATGCTTAGTGAAACAGTATAGCGGTAAAATGAAAAGATGTTCTCCTGTCTTCAACACTGCCAATGGAGTAGCTGTCGGTGAAGCAATCCCTCCAATTTGGAGGGAACACTTCAAGACCTTGCTGAACCGGCTAGCAACTCAACTCCTGAACTCGAACACGTTCATAGACCGATATATGCGGTTAACGAGGAGCCACCGACCGAGTCGGAGATCCTGGTCTGTATTCAAAAAATGAAGAAAGGAAAATCGGGTGGAGATGACGGGATTAGCGCAGAAATGCTAAAATATCTTCCTCCGTCAGGGATTCGTGAGAAGACAAAGATCATCCGTTCAATATGGATGGACAAAAGGATACCTGTCTCGTGGAGACACGCTATCATAATTCCCCTCCACAAGAAGTTCACGTCACGGACCCTAGGAACTATCGAGGAAAAGGATTAAATGAGTTACAGTTCAAGCACCAGCCGGGTGTACAGCACCGTTTAATGTAGTAGCTGGAGTAAGGCAAGGGGTTACGGGGAACCTTTCCTGCC
Source organism: Necator americanus (assembly GCF_031761385.1). Lineage (NCBI taxonomy): Eukaryota > Metazoa > Nematoda > Chromadorea > Rhabditida > Ancylostomatidae > Necator > Necator americanus. Next base: position 15,475,048 of record NC_087375.1, read on the forward strand.
CAACCTCTCCATCGATGACATCATGGGAAGAACAGTCGATCACTGTCCTTCTGACATAGTCTTAGCACAATCAGAATCTTGATCGATCTCGAGCATGCCGACGATTTTGTTATATTCGCAAAAAGCAGTGCAAAACTTCGACATGTTGTTAACCTTGTATCGAAACTAGCTTCAGCCTGGGGATTTCGCCAGTGTCCTAATAAGTACAAGCAGATGTGATTCTCATCAAGATCCTCAACCGTAATCGCATACAACATAAACGCGCTGAGGCCTGTTCTGCATTCATCTGATTGGCTAATTGTTTGTGGTCGGTTCTCATCGCTCGCCAAATCAAGCTTCGAGTCTACCTATCCGCTATTCTCCCTATCACAATGTACGGATCGAAGACGGACTCTAGGAATTATCGAGGAATCTCTTTGCTGCGTGTTATGTACAAGGTATTGAAGCGGATTATCCTGGACCGACTCATCAAACATCGCGAAGAAAAAAACGCGCAACGAGCAAGGTGGCTTTCGTACCTACCGATCTACGATTGACCAGGTTCATCGTCAGGAGCGTGATAGAAATCTGGCAGCGGTATTCAAAGCCAATGCAATTAGCGCTTCTGGACTTTGAGGCCGCGTTCGACTCTCTTCACCGAAGCCGTCTTCTCCACGCGTTCCGCGCCGATGGAGTACCAATAAAGTTCGTTCGCTTGCTTGATGACATGAATCAACGAACAACTGCTGAAGCTCGAACACTTCAACATGTTGTCAACCTTGTATCAAAGCTGGCTGCAGCCTGTGGACTACGTCTACGTCCTGATAAATGCAAGCAGATGTGGATCTCTTCGAGACCTCGAACGGGAATCAGGGTGGACGGACAACCGATAGAACTCGTCGATGAGTTCTGTTACCTGGGTTGTACGCTGAAGAACAACTGCAGCTAGAAGAGAGATGTTCAGCAAAGATGCGCTAAGGCCACTTCTGCATATATCTCTTTAAAAAAATGTCTTTGGTCGACCCCCATCACCAACAAAGCCAAGCTTCGAGCTTTATTGCACGGAACGAAAGCTGCTTAGACGGCTTCTTGGCCTAGGGTATGCCACAATGAAGATCTTTACGCAGAAATTGAAGTGGTATACCGGCGGACGACATGTGGTAAATCGTTTTCGCTTCCTTGGTCATATATTAAGTAAACCGGCAGATCGCCTTGTTCAACGAGTTCTGAGGAGTTTGTCGGGTTCGAGCTGGAAGAAGCCACCTGGCCGAAAACGGAAATTCTGAAATGAAGTGGTGAAAGAGAACCTGACACTCGGGACACTTGGATAGGCAGTTTAGGCGAGAAGTAAGGTTTCGCAGAATATGGAATAGCGACGAATGAATTGATTCTGTGCAAGCTCTCGCAGAAGATCAAGAAGGTTGGGTAGAGCTGTGTTCAAGGACGGCGCACCTTGGCGAAGATACGGGTAATCGCGTCAGGCGATGACATCAGCCCGCCAATTAAGTCAGGTAAGTCAATGTTTTAAAGTATCAATATGTCCGAAAAGATTGTGGGCAAGTATACATGTTAGTGTGTAGATTCGATTTAGATTAGATGCAAAAGGATACTTTTTAGCAACAACGGCGACAGCTGCTGTTCCGCTGCTTTCTGCTCCACATCATTGGGTACGGGTATCAATCGACTGGTCGTGACAAGATCTATCTGCTGCATTTTCAACTCCGAAAAAAAAATCACAAAAGCACTTCTTTTCTAAATTACCTATGGCTACAAACTAGTGAACCAAACTTAGAAATAATTGTACCTTGAGAATGTACGAGAATTGTTGCGAACAAAATGCGGGAAAGGAAAATTGTGATGAAGCCTTCACGGAGAAGACGTTGCTACAAATTTGTAACCCATCAAATGCATTTTTGAGAGTTCTTAGATCTCGAGAACCTGGAAGTGGCGCATTTCAAGTTGATTAAAAGAATTATTTTCTTAGCTGGAAAAGATTTAGGATTTAGGTTTCATAAACAAATTATTTTCACGTGGGAACTAAAACTGTTCTAATGCCATCTTTCATGGGAAGAATTGAAGGGCCATACTTATACTCGTAATCTGCACCACAAACTCTATATTATCCCACAGATTTCTCACCAACTTTTTTTTCGTGATTAAGCTCAAGTAAGGGTTTGCACGACGCCGTAAAAGAAGGAGGGCTCGCATCAGTGACGATGTAAATGGGGAACAAAAATAATCAATAAGTAAATGTCGGTGAACGTTTACGTAAAAGAATGTTTGCCGTAACACTTATGCTGTCTTTGTGGACAAACACAGAGTTTAGAGTGTAGAGTACGAGTATGAGTGTAGTGTCCTCAGTTCTTCCTAATCGTCATGGAAAAATACTGTTCGTTTCTACGAGGTAGCGGAAACGCTCCACTACCGTGCATGCGCTGTGTTTACGAGGAAATGGTCAAAAATCAAAGTGGTCCCGTCACTAACCTCTTCAGCTAAAAACTATCAATAGGCTGTTGAGGAAACCGGACCGCATACTAAGTGCTGTGCTCTGACACATCTCACAGGAAAAAAACTTTAATTGCCCATATTTGACTGTCCTTGAATCTTGACATGTTGAATTCGTAGTTTTTTGCTGATGTTTTTGCTTGCTGTTGTCAAGATTGGTAGTGATACTAACTAAGAGGTAATCTTTCGGCGCTTTCGCTTTCGTCAAAGCCTGCAAAAAATCAAAAGACCAAAGTCTTTCCCAAGCGCCTTATCACGTTACACAAAGCAGACAAACAAACAGGTAAATTCAAACACCAGCAGGCTAATACTTACCTAATTTGCTAGATTTGGTAACACAACAGACCACTACGTACCACAACTACGAGTAGCAACAACTCACAACTGTTTCTTGTAGTTACCTCACGGTCCGCCCCGTAGATCAAAACCCGCACAGATCTTGATATGGGAATAGTTCGTTTGTGATCGCGTTGCACTCCTCCTTTCTGTTCATTCTTGGACGTTTGGCGGTGATCCAAAATGTCTCTAGTGTACTGCGTGCTACAATCTCGGACTCGAACGATAGTATAATAGCTTCTACTTCTATTTAGGAGTTTTGATGACTTATTCTACGGTGTGCTCCGAATGGGGTGTAGAGTTTAGATTTTGCGAGCCCATCTAGATGCTTCTTGACTAGAACACACAGTTCCGGAGCCCTGTTTCATCTATGTAATCGTCTCCGTAAAAGCTGCATGTGATACAATACACCGCTCCTGATGCCATGCAATCACATTGTCTGCCATACGGGCAAACCACCCGCTGGGGATTGTGAAGAGTCGATCAAACGCACGACTACTTACCAGTTGACGTCAGGTTCGCTGGTGGTTCGGCTCTGTTCATATCATCAGATATGTAAGGTGAACAGAATATTGAGAGTCTGAGAAGCAAACAGTCCTCAGCATCTGGCCCATATAGTGGCAATATTCAAAGGGTGCCTACTGAATATTGTCACTTTATTGACCAGATTTACAGACCATGTCTTTTCCTGGGTACTTGATAAACCCCTTGCGCCGCCCTGTACATGTTACCTTGTTTGTATACGACTTAACGTCAGAGGACACTATTACACGTTCAAACGAGGTACTGCGAAGTCTTTTAGGGGAACAGTTAGTACTGACGTGGGCAGGGACATATCTGAGCAGCTGGTTTAGGATTATGTTGAGTAGCCAGGAAATCTTACCTGTGGGCCCACCAGTACCACTTATGACAGGTCTCACTTTATAGTCTCTTCGATTATTCGAAGCGGGGCCGTTTTCAGAGATTTTGTGAGTTTTTATTAGAGCCTATAGGACTGGACATGCAGGTAGTTCATTTTTAAGACATGTAACAAGGTTTTAAGCTTGTTTTCCCCTTCCCGCTTTTTCAACAACATTGAACAACATTGAACATTGAACTTCCCACCTGCACCAAGATTGCGGATTTCACGGAGTAAACCTCGGCATTGCGCAGTAGAGTGGTCGAAATCCACGTGTTTTTTTTTTCAAGAACCGCTCCAAAACGGAGTACACTGATGTTGCAAATATGTTGTCTATCGTGAAGTGGTGATCCGGTGGTTTATGCACCGTACATGGGAAAAGTATGGAGGATGAAGATACCCGTTCAACTATTCTGTTTTCTTGCCTTCGCTCTTCTTATTTTCATCTCAGTCGAAACTTATCATGAACCAATTTAAGGTCACCGAGGATCTCACGTGAAACCTCCGGACTTATTGATTGCACAGGTGCAAAACTAGGGTGGAGATCCAAAACAGAAAACACATCAGCTGAGATGAGTATATTGCCAATCACAATCATAAACAAGAAATGAACTTTGTGTATTGTTGTTGTCTACAATGGTGCCGTTATGGTAAGAACATACAACGGTAGATATAAAAGATTTACTACATTTCTAATCTTGTTGATAGTCTACTGATCATTTGAACTTCTCCTGCATTACTATGATTGAGCAGCAGATAAAATAAAATCACAGATGAATTTTGACTCACCTACTATTCTCCCCTACAAATGCGTCCCGTGTTGTTGTTATATATGTAAACAGTATTGTTCTTTACATACACTTAGGTAAACAGAGCATGTGATCCTGTTTTGCCTTCAATGCCATACGCAGGCTGTTGATCGATATCGAGCATCCGCCGGCTTCGTTTGGAGATTCCGCTCATCTCTCTCTTGCTGACTATGAAATTCGTAGTGACTTGGTCTTTTTGACAGCGATGGAGAAAGTGGATGGTCCACTTTCTGAGACGATCTTCTGCCTCAAAGGAAGAGCTTCCTTTACCAGTCGAGAGCAAGTTGCTGGTACATCTCTAAGTATTGCTGTCGTGTTCAATTTTCCTTGAATTTTGGCATGTCGAAAACGTAGCTTTTTGTTGGTGCGATAGCGACTACCTAGGAGAGCCCACAGTGCGTTCGGGTCAAGGAGCGACTAGATGGACTCACAAAATCTAAACTCTACACCCCTTTCGGAACACACGTTAGAATAAGTCATCAAAACTTCTAAATAGATTTAGAAGTTACTATAATATCATTCGAGTCCGCGATTGTAGCACGCAGAACGCTAGAGACATTTTGGATCACCTCCAAACGTCCAAGAATGAAAAGAGAGGATGAGTGCAATGCGATCACAAACGAACTATTCCCATATCAAGATCTGTGCGGGTTTTGATCTACGGGGCGGACCGTGAAAACCAGAAAAAAAAACTCAACTCCGCTCAACTACGGCCGTAACATTCCTCAGCCGTGAGTTCAAAAACTCAGAGTTACCCGGGACATCGCATTCGACTCTGAGCACTATCCAATTCTTCTCAGCTTCAACATACGGTTCACAAAAAGAAGAAACCGAGAAGTACCTCGTCAACTGAAAATCGACATGGCAAGTTTAAGGCAGAAGAATACAGAACGAAATGTACCCAATGTTTGTCTATTCATGTTTGTGTACTTACTAGGAAGAAGGTTTGCGATACATACTCTTTCAGAAAGTGCTCCCAGGACGCTGCAAAGGAAACAGCCCGATTCTGATGCTGAGGAAGGGATTCTCCTTTGCATTTGCTGAGACATGATCCACGTACGATCCTTTAATTGTCACCCGCACTACTGGTGGTCTCAGTCAGGAGAAGCGTCTGAGAACGAAGTTGCGTCGTCTGCTGAAAATTGTTCGTGAAAACGAATGGACATCAAGAGTGAAGGAGTTTGAAAAGGCATGGGATGACAAGAACCCGAGAATAGCCTTCATTCCACTAAGGCAGTGTAGCGGCAGGATGCAAGATGAAGAGGTCTTCGTCTGTCCTCAACACTGTCCTGTAGGTGAAACATTCTGACCCACTTGGAGGAAATATTTCAACATCTCGCTGAACCTAGCAGCGCCATCGCTTCATGAACTCGAGTATATCCAACGACGAACGCACATCGCGACAAGCGAGGAAACACCGATCGAGTCGGAAATTCTAGTCTGTATACAAAAAATGGAGGATGGAGAATTGAGCGGAGATGGGACTAGCGCAGAAATGCCAAAATCTCTTTCTCTTCGTGGGATTTGTGAGATCGCTCGATGATGTGATGACCGCTCCCCCAATATGGATTAACGAAGGGTACAGACACGCTATCATAATTTTCGTCTCAAGAAGAAGAAATTTTATGTTTCTTCTCCAAGCTTTTAGCCTCAGTTTTAGTACTCTTGCCATTCACGTGCTCCTTGATACGAATGCGCTGCCTCACCGAACAGTCTCGTTATATCGTTGGCTCCGAAATCGCTGAAAACGTTTTGGATTTATGCTGAAAGTCCTATTATGAAGCACAAGGAAGAACGTCTTCCGATTATGCGGAAACTCGGTTGTTGTTCATCTCTTATTGGAGATTCAACTCCTCCAATAAGAGATGAACATTTAGTGTACTCGCTGTCAGTGAACGGCGATCTCGTCGTTTCGCGATGTGTATTCGTTGTCACGGCTCGCGCAAGAGGTCTGCGGTTTGAATTTCTTGATGATTCAAATTGTTTGATGGTACTTCTACAACCGTAAGAGGACACAATGTTTTCCGAGCGGAAGCCGTTTATACCAGAAATACGTGGCTACACATGATCTTTTCATTATGTAACACGTAATAGGCGACACAGCCCAACGATTTGCACATGGAATTGGGTCTTTCTGTTTCCCTATTTGCTTATTTTTATAGTTTTTTTTAGTGTAAAGTAAATTTAGTCCTAATCTTTTCTTTCTTCTCAGTATTTTTTCAAGAAGGAGCAACTGTGTTCATTTGGATTCTAAACGTCTCAGAAGCTTCGGAACTGTAGGTGTGAAGGACATCAAAGTATTCGCAATATCCTGTGCCTTACGAATGTGTAAATAGCAATGTAGCTTGCGAAAAATCTACTCACACCAGGAATCACATATCCTTGAGGACCAGTTATCTGAGACTGAGCCCTGCCGTTATAGTACTAGTACTTTTTTGTTTTCTATTTTGTCGAATACTTGCCGTTGATTTTCCTCTTACGTCTGAGGGGTATTTATCTATCTGGTAACGAAACACGCACTTGACGTTATAACGTTATGTGCTGTTCGATTTGGCTGCTTTCTGCAATGAATGTTGCAAATTTATACTCTGCTAACTCTATTAGTTTTCTGTTACTATAGATTGTACGATTGCTCACAAAGAGTTGTACTTTTTCCTCTGGGTTAATGAAGACTATTCTAATAACACGGGGGTGCATTATGCAGAGTACAAGTTACACTATCAGGTTATCGTGTCTCCAATGCTCCAGCGGTCCTGCTGCATCTTAACAAAGATTGAGTTGTGATGCCGAAATAGTAGGCGCACTGCTACATCCTGAGAGTCGGAGAGGAAGCAGCATGATCAACGTTCATATCGCTTTTCATTATAGTATAATCTCTATCGTTTTTTAGCGAAGAAATGTGGCAGCTGAATCTGAGAGTTTTTGCAACATCAAGGTAATTTCACAATAAGTCACTTCCTAATACGTTGCATTAATGAAAGCAATTATCAAAAAAAAAGGAAACAGGCGAATTTGGATCAAGGAACATTTATTGATTTACTACGTTTGGCTTTTATACAACATTTAGAATGGTACTTCAGTTCTGCATTGAAATACAGTTGTTGCGAAAACTGCGTATTACTACATGCTTCCAGTAATTCCTGGTCTTTTGTCGCTGTTTGGCAGGGAATAAAAGGAGCGATCCTATTGAACGTGTTAATAGCTATTAAACTGAGACAAGTTCGTTATTAGCATGCGAGAATTCAGTTGCTAAGGGAAACAATGATGTGGAAATGGCAGATGGGATTCAATTTACGCAATTTCTATTCACGACTTTCAGTGCAGATACGGTCGAGACGGTACCGACAGTAGTCTTCGATCTGAAGCAAGGGTGTGTAAGATAAAGCATCCAGGTGGGCAGAAACACCAGTACGTCGAAAGCAAAATCTCGTACAAGGAAGGATATCTCCATATATACCGAGTAATAGAAGAAGAACTGAAACATGTATACCTTCTGATTTAATCGCTGCATGACTGAAAAAGGAAAGTAGGGTAGTAGAGTTTGATAGGCTTTCCATTGAAAATTTTTCAACTAATTGTCTCAAGTTTGCCTAACACGTGGTTAACCAACAACACCACCAACAACATCAAGATCATCAGAAACATCTTCCGATGCCCCTTCCAAAATGTTGCTTTTGTAGAACGGGATTATCCCACGGAACTCTGAGTTGGTAATCTCACTGTGTGAAAAGAAAGAAAGACATGTGACGTGGATACAACTCCACCCCAAGGAAGAAGCAGAGGTCCGACTGCTGTCGTGCAGAAGTGGTGCAGTTGGGTCGTTTCTATATTGGCACTAAGTATCAGAGACTACTAATCAATTTCGATGGACCCAACCGGTCACCGAAAGTATCTAGTCGAGTGACTTGTACCAACATGAATGCAGACGCTGCAAGATCCCACTTTTGAACAACGGCTTTCAGAACGATTGGATCTGGTCCCAACTTCGTTTGAGTCGACCGACGTTTATCTGCAGTGCACACAACAGTGATGACATGAATCGAAAAGAAAGAGCTTGTGAATAGCAGAAGTTTAAGTGAATATTTAGAAGTCATGCATGCACACTGACACTTCTACAAATAGTTGAGGTCCCGAGGCCGTTTGCAAACTAAGCATACAACATGCAGAACCCAGCCACCTGCTGAAATGTGATATATTTTCGACTAAAACTTGAAATGAAGAAAATTCTCACCTGGAGGACGCAGCTCAAGGAAAGTGAAAAGCATATCGAACAAGCTAGAAAAAGTAATGACTTCTCCGATCTTCTCATTGACATGGACGACTTCCTATAAGTTTTTCATTGGTAGCGCCACTTGTTTCTTACCATTTTAAAACAACGGCTCTCACTTAGATAACGTTCGCCAGCGAATTATAATAACCACCGAACAAAGGATATCGAGAAAACATATGGTGCTGTTCACAACTACCATCATTAGACTGCTGCGCCACTGAAACTTACTAGAATTATCGAAACTGATTCGCAGATTCGAAACATGCCGGTTACTTGACTTCAACGTTGTTTCATTTCCTTCATTTTTTTTTTTCTCTCACAAAACGTTGTATTGTTATTCTGTGATTCTATTCTGCAATTTAGTATTTTAGTAATTCATTCTAATTTTGTCAAGGTTTTTGCAAAATGTGCAGGTCATACTTAAGGGCACTTAAGGAAAGGAAGAGAACAGTTATCTGAGTCACAGTTATACTGTAAACGTATATCCCAGATATAACTATCAGAACGTAGCTATTACAAGACGGCTGATTTAATCAGTCCGATGTTGATGTTCTTGCAAAAGATAATAGACCACAAATTACAGTAACTGTTTAATTTTGTGATACCATTATTCTGCATTTTGATTCTGTAGTTTAATATTCTGTAATCATATTCTAATTGAATATAGTATCGAGTTTGAAAAGCTATACATGAGGTTGTTAAATAAATTTATTGGCTAACGTTTCGGCTATATCGCCTTCTTTAGAGCCTGAAAAGGGCGATTCAGTCTGCAATTTAAACGACCAACCTCTCCACAACTAAACTGATAAACTCCACGCCTACTTTCAATCACCAATTTAGCGACTACACTGAATGCTCACCTTAGATCGGAGACGCCTAGCATGGACCGCTGACTGGTCGATAGCGAGGGCGAATGGTTCGAATGTCACATTTGGATCGGAAGAACCATTTGAGATATGGCGCGAATTCTCGCGTTATCGACAGACATTCGTCCTTACGGTTCATTTTAGGGTTTTTGGATTGGATCCAAAATGCCTCCAGCGATTTTCGAGCCAACGTTTTTGATTTGTGCGCCAAGATGTGGACCCTAATTTCAAAATCGGCTCCATTGTGTCTTTGTGTTTTATGGGCACCTTAAGGTGTCTATTCTCGTAACTTATTCTTGCCGTTTACGTGCTCTTTGATGCGGACATACAGCGTTCGTGCCGTCCGACATACTCGTCGCCACAGTTCGTGCAAGAAATCGGGCAGATTACCCCGGATCTCAAGCAGTCTCCTGGTCTACCTGTGGGACAAATAATACAGTTCGGTGTTGTACAGACGGTATCGTAGAAACGATTCCGAACTTGCTGACGTTTCAATTTACTTACTTACTTAGATGCTTAGATGACCCGTCTTCACTGGACGTGCGGGCCCCAGCATCTCTTCCACTCGTTTCGTTCCCTCGCCATTGTCATCCAAGATGTTCTCAAGCTTCGTGAGTGACGTTGACGAGGTCCTTGAGCCGTATCCAGCTGAGCTCTCAGCTGGTCCATCCGTGTAGCGAACACGTCACTCCATCTCGTTGGCGGTCTCTCTCGGGGGCGTTTAGCGTCCCTTGGGATCCACTCTAGCGTTCTTTTAGTCCATCTATCGTCGATTCTTCTCATGATGTGACCGGCCCATCTATGTTTTGCTTTCGATACATATTCCGCTGGGTCGCGAAGACGGGACATTCCTCTTAAGTCGGGGCTACGAAGACCGGCTAGGTGTTGTGTGCGCCGGTTAAACTTCAGGAGACATCTCTCAAGAGCTCTGTGGGTCGTAAGTAGCTTCCTAGACGTGGCCGCGGTGTCTGCCCACGTCTCCGCTGCGTAACAGAGCGCTGGAAGGACTGTCGAGTCGAACAGATGGGCACGAAGATCTTGGTCCGTCAGTTGGTCCGTAGCTTCCCTGACGGCTGCGAATGCTGCCCATGCTGCTCTCATTCTTCTATTTAGTTCTTCCTCCAAGTCGTTTTCCATGTTCATTGAACGTCCAAGGTATACGTATGGCGGAGTTTCCACGATTTGGGAGCCTTCAAGTTGTACTCCTCCGTCCTCGCAGTAGGCGTTCTTCATGAACTGTGTCTTCTTTCTGTTTATTCGTTAGTTTAGTCCTATTCTCTTCCCTGCTTCGTTCAATTCGTTGAGCATCGTTTCTGCTTCACTGGTACTGCTCGAAAAGAGAACGATGTCGTCCGCGAAGCGAAGGTTCGAAAGAAATCTTCCATCAACACGTATGCCCCTTTCTTCCCAGTGATTTCATTATCCATTGCAATGCAGCTGTGAACAGCTTCGGCGATATAGTATCGCCTTGTCGTACCCCCTTTCCAATGAGTATGGTGAGAGGGCGGTGAAAAAGCTGTATCCTAGTCGTGCATCGATCGTAGCAATTGGCTAATGCCCTCACATACGACGCGTCCACATCTTGATCGACCAGCGCTGATAGCATTGCATTCGTTTCTACGCTGTCAAAGGCTTTCTCATAGTCGACGAAGGTTAGAACAAGGGGCAGGCGGTATTCCCGGCAAACCTCTATGACCCTCGACACGGTCTGGATGTGGTCCAAGCAGCTGAACCCCTTGCGGAATCCAGCTTGTTCTTGAGGCTGGGCTTCATCCAGCGTCCTAGATATGCGGGTGAGGATGATCTTGGTGAATACTTTGTATAACATGCTCAGTAAGCATATCGGAGGGTAGTTCCGAAGGTCCTCTCGGTCACCTTTCTTATGGATAAGAACGGTTCGCGAGGTCTTCCACTGGTCTGGGATCCTTTCTTTCTAAAGGTAGAATGTCACGTGCGCTGCTAAGATTACATGAAGTGGATGACCACCAGCCCGAAGAAAGTCTGCTGATATAAAATCAGGTCCGGGGCTGTGCCAGGTTTCATGCTCTTGATAGCGACTCATACTTCCGAAGGGAGAATCCGTGGTAAAGCTTCGCCAGTGGGGATGATCGGGCTTGACACAGGAGTTGATGAACGGAAAAGGTTCGAGTAGAACCTCTCCGTAATGATTTCCATCTCACGACGAGAAGACGTGCGAGTCCCGTCTTCGCTCAGCAAGGTTGCTAGCGGAATATTATATTCGCGGAGGTCCCTGCGGCACTTCTTTAGACTCGTTCTTCTTTGTGCTGCTTCTAGAATCTTCTTCTGCCTGTACTTCAAAAGATCCTCCTGCAACGCTTTTCTGCAGCTAGTGTTTGCTACTAACCGCTCAATGTGCGATGCATTCGGATCAAGCCTCAAAGCCCTTCTTCTTCCTAACAATTCCTTGGTGGTCTTCGAAATTCGATCCAAGTTTGTCGTGCGCGACTTCGAGGCACGTTCAGCACAGGCTCGTAATCCTCTGAGCAGCATCTCGTAGTCCACGTTTGGGTCCTCCTCGATGTGCCAGTCACCTTGGGACAGGGAGTCCTCGAGTACGCAATCGTCGTAGACGACTTCTTTTCTCCTTCGTTGCCGATAGCAGATGTTCTTTTCCATCGTGTGGCTAAGACGTATTTTCGCACGAACTAGACGGTGATCAGAACCACTACAAAAGGATGGTACTACTGAGACGTCAAGTAGACACCACTCCCGGTTGGTGAGTACGTGGTCGATCTCCGCACGAGTCGCGCCATTGGGCGATCCCCATGTTCACCGACGATGATCTTTTTTCATGAAAAGAGAGTTCGCATGAAAGAGGCGAGCGGCGGACAACAGCTCAGCGAGACGATTGCCATTTTCATTTTGGTCCCCTGGTCCAAATCTTCCAATCCTGTATTCCTCTTCTGTGGCCTTTCCTAGTTTTGCGTTGAAGTCTCCGACAACGAATTTGTAGAAGGACTTCTCGTTGCGGACTACTTCCTCCAGCTCCTCGTAAAACGCGTCCAATTCGGATTCATCAGCTGTTGATGCTGGTGAGTAGCAGTTGATGATACTGATGGATTTTTGGCGCAGAGGGCGGAGGCGAAGAATGGCCAGACGAGGTGACAGGATCCGTGAGAATCGACGAGATGGACGACAGATGGGTGCACAACAAAACCAGCACCGCCTACATTTCGCGACGGAACCTTCTCTCCACGAATGACGAGTGTACCGTCATTCATCTGTCGTACGTCGCTCCTTCTGCACTTGGTCTCCTGCAGAGCAATCACGTGAAATTTGATACGCTCTGCAGCTCCGAGAAGGGCATGCAGGTCAGCGTCTGTAGAAACTGTTCTCGCGTTGTAAGTACACAGTCTGAGACAGTCTCCATGGCGAGTCGTGAGTGTGTCGCCTTGGTCCAGAATCAATGACGTCCTGAGCAACCTGAGATCTGATCGCCTCTCACCGGTCGCCATACCGTCCGACGTCTGAGACGGCAGGGCCCAGTGTGCAGGGTACTGAGGCAGTGAATATGCTGGCGAGCTCAGCTTTCACCACAGGTCGTCGCCCAACCTATATAGATCAGGGAACCACCTTGCGACATTTTGCCAAGACGGTGGTGAATCTTAGCGGTGGTTTACTCTTAGCAAGGCTTCCGATTCCGAGGAGTCGGAATGTCGGATGTGTCGAACTCCTTCTCAGCTTGCGAGACCCTGCCGGAGGACGAACCTCCGCTGCGCATCGCAGCTCGACGCCCATTGTCACCTCCACGCCACTATGAGGCGGTAAACCGTTGTGGAGGGACGTTTCAAATTGTTCGGTAGTATTTCAACGACCGAAACGGAGCTATCCAAGTCTGCTCGCCTCAAGCACCGCCTAATGGCAGCGCTCATTTCAACGGAGATGTAATAAAAGCAGAGAGGTATCTTATCTAAAACAGCAATTTCGTGAGCCAAAGTTAACGATTCCTTTCTCTCCTTCTGGTCCACTACAAACGGTTCTTGCCGTGCGGAACATGTTGCTAAGCACAGCTTTCTTCATATGAAATGGATGAGCAGAAAAAAAATGTTTTTATTACTGGGCTTACGATACCATTACGTTTGATATGTACCGTTTGATATGCCAACCTGGATGTTCAAAAAAGGAAGCCAGTTGCTCTGTGGTTTCTTACTAGCAATGTTCGGACCGTCGGTTTAACAAGTCAAAACATTTGTCCACCTCCGCTTGGGTGGCGCAAATGACCAAACAATCGTCAATGTACCGAGAGTAGAACAACGGACGTAGTTCCAGAACAAGGGCTTCAATTTTGGCCATAAATGAAATAGCTAAGGTGGGAGTTAATCCCTGCCCCATAGCTAAACCTCTAAGCTGTGCAAAGTAAGTTCCGGACCATAAAAGATATTGCAGCCGTGGCACGACTTGAGAAGAACCATGAATTGGGAGATTGACAATCCGTGTAAATTGATGTTTCTTATGTTTTCTTTCAGTAGTTCGGACATAGTCTGTATCGCAGAATCATAAGATACATTCGTATACAGTGCTTCGACGTCGAAAGACTCCATGACACAGTCTCTTGTGAGGTGTGCTGCGCGTAGGTGGTCTAGGAAAATACGGGTATTTGTCAAATGGGCAGGTATATGGCTCAGTACTTGCGCAAATATTGTGTTTAGGAACCACCCTATCCTATCCGTAGGACCTCCTACACTACTAATTATAGGTCTTACTCTGAACGTAGCAGGGTCAGTGGAAGCCAGATCGCTGCTGGACTGGAGTTTGTATGTCTTGATAAAAAGATAGAGCACTGGACAGGTTGGCAGGTCAATCTTAAGGCGAGCAATGAAAGAAGGAGGAAACTCAGCGACTTTTGCTACCCTAACCCATTGCTCGCTCAAAAAACGGGATTTCTTCATGAACTCACTAACGGAGGATAAACGATATAGTGAGGTATCTTGCAAGTGTCTTTCTGTTATTGCAACATCTGCAAGTTCCCGCGCATAACGCGGGAACTCGCGCCATATCTCGAATGGTTCTTCCGATCCGAATGTGACATTTGAACCATTCGCCCTCGCTATCGACCGGTCAGTGGTCCTTGCTAGGTGTCTCCGATCTAAGGTGAGCATTCAGTGTAGTCGCTAAATTGGTGATTGAAAGTAGGCGTGGAGTTTATCAGTTTAGTTGTGGAGAGGTTGGTCGTTTAAATTGTAGATTGAATCGCCCTTTTCAGGTTCTGAAGAAGGCGATATAGCCGAAACGTTGGCCAATAAATTTATTTAACACCCCCGTGTACAGCTTATCAAACTCGATACTATATTCAACTATGCCGAGGTTCATTGGAGGTCGAACTTTTCAACTGCTTTATATTCTAATTGGTTCAAGGCTTCCGCAGGACGTGGAGGTCGTGCTTAACGTTTAGTGCAAAAGAAGAGTACAGTTGAATTTAACCAAGAGAAATCAAGCATTGAAACAAAGACGACTGCACTCTGCAAGACGTATCTACTTGGTGTAGATTGTAACGTGATTTTATTCTAGATTTTTTACTCCTACATGTCTAATTCACTAACTAACAACGATAGTCTATTAATCCGAACATTCGTAGGAATTTCAAAATGAAAGAAGACGCAGCGTAATATAAGCATAATGAGTGGAACCTGATGGCAGAATTTTGTTGTCAACGTAGGAGGGAATATAAACAAAGTGGAATTGCAACTTCAAAAATGATGTTCCAGCTTTGAGAAGAAAAAACATCATAAATAGCTTCAGAGGAATTTTTTCTCATAAAAGCTGCAATGATTGTTGTTGTGTTTGACGCTGTAGCAGAATTATAATCCGTCAGGAGCATTTCTAAATATGGATGTCGATAAGGAAACAGCTATCGCCATACCTCATCACTCATACTCTTCTTCACCGACACAGTGAGAGAAAGCATCATAAATGGAGATACGCTTTTTTCTGTTGTTGCTGAAAAAAAAACTAAAAAACCGGTCGAAGATCAACTAAGCCTAGCGCAATTTGTTTTAAAAAGTTGAGATTTTGCGAGTTTTTTTTAGTTTTCAAGGTGCAGTAGTGCATCAAAGAGAAGATGTTCCCGTAAGCGGCGACGAACATCACCTTCAACATAAATATGTGTGCGCTACTGCAGTTTAATAAAATTAGATATTATGCTGTTGTTCTGAGCACTGTTTCTATTTTATGTGTCATTACCTATGGCACAATTTTTATGTGAGGTAGTGTGGACGCATAACGTGCTCTATCGGAAAGGTTCAGCAACGACATGAGTGTATAAGGGCAGTGGGTATGGGTTAACCCTCCTGAACGGCGTCCCCGTAGAAGCGGCCAGAATGCTCGGCGTGTGCATATATGAGTCAAGAGAGGGCTTTTTTATAAGTAACTAGCTTAGCCCGGCACAAGCTGTTCTGGTAATGAGGAAATGAAAAAAGAAAAAAATTAAAATAAAAGAATAAAATTTGAAATGATAAGTCAAGTACAGGAACGATACTGAGGACTACAACGAACAAACTTTTCTCTTCCTTCGAGAACTTTCTGCAAGCGTATCCAGTTCCTTGTAAACTAACACCTAATTTACTCTATACTTGAGAATGTTCGCAGCAAAAATTCGCTGGAACATTTACAAATAAGTGAAAAAAGTGAAATGGTCGTTGAAAAAGCAGTGACACTTTTACCACACGTTGGACGTGATCTGAGCTTCTTGCGAGATCATGTAAATAATAAATGTACGACCTGCTGGATTTTATTCAATCGGTGGGTTGACATTATTATAATGCGAATACCACCATCCTTTCCTAGGTAAATCGTCTTTGAGCATAGCATCATAGCACTGCCAAACTTTCTTCATCTTCAGCAAAATCTTACACATAATCAATCTATCCCTCACTGTTCCATAACCTGAGAAAACTTACTTTTCACCTGATCTTCCTATCGATGTCGAGTGTCTTTAGTTTTTCTTTCACGACACAGTGCAAAACTTCCGTTTCCGCCAGGTAATCTCTTCCAACTTGAATCCGAGAGAGTCCTCAGAGCACGTTGAACAAGGCGGTTTGCTGGCCTCCTCAGCATATCTTCAAAGAAGCGGGAGAAGAATTCTCCGTAGCTACTTTCGATGGCGGTGTTAGATGTTGTTACTTTTCAAGTATCATACGGCGGTACCACATCAATTTCTGTATGAAGTTCTTCTTTGTTGGAATCTCCTAGGCGAAAAGTACATCAGCAGCGGCGAAAAGTACCGATACGTACTTCGTGATAGGGCGAATAGCGGACAGGTAGACTCAAAACTTGATTTCGCGAGCGGCGGGAGTCAACGACAAAGAACTCGTCAAGGAGATGAATGCAGAACAGGCCTCAGTGCATTCATGCTGTGTATCATTCCCACAGCTGTTCTTGTTCTTCAGCATACAAGCCAAGTGACAGAACTCATATGCGAATTCGATCGGCTGCCCTCGGTTACGGTTGAAAGTCTTGATGAGACTCGCATCTGTTTGCACTTATTAGGACACAGGCTGAGGCTTTCGATACAAGGTTGACAACATGTCGAAGCTTTCTGCACTGCTTTCTGCGAATATAACAAAATCGTCGGCATCCTCGAGATCGGTCAAGGGGCATCCTGATTGTGCTATGTCAGAATGACAGTGATCGGCTGTTCTTCCCATGATGTCATCGATGGAGAAGTTGGGCAGGAAGGGTTCTGTCATAGCCCTTGCCTTATTCCAGCTACCACATCAAATGGTGCTGTTAATCCGGTTGGTGCTTGAACTGTAGCAGCTGTTTGCTTATCCATGTCATTTTTCCTCGATAGTTCCTAGTCTGTGACGGATAACGTTGTGTGGAAAGGAATCATGATAGCGTGCCGCCACGAGTCAGGTATCCTTTTGTCGATTCATATTGAGTGGATGATTTTAGTCATTTACCAGATGGAGAAAGATGTTTGGCATTTTTGCGCTAATTCCGTCATCTCCAAAAGATTTTCCTTTTTTTCATCTTCTGCATACAGAACAGAAACTCCGAAGTGGATGTGGTTCCTCGCGTCTTGGTTGCTAGACGCGCTCGAGCTCGGGAGCCGCGGATTCTTGCCAGTTTAGCAGGGTGTTGAAGTGATCCCTCTAAATTGGTAAGCTTGCTTCACCGACAGCCACTAGATTGACAGTGTTGAGAACTAGAGAACAATTTTTCATTTTGCTGTTGTACTGTCCTTGTGAAGCGTAGGCTTTATTTTGATTCTTGTCCTCCCATACCTTTTTAAACTACTTCGTCTTTGATGTCCATTCTTTTTTCGCGAGATTTTTTTTTTGCAGCTGACGATGCAGATTCCATTCTAAGACGCTTCTGTTTGTTGAAATCACCAGTATTGGAGGCAACGCATACAGAATCAAACAAGGATCTTCTCTCGGTAGAAACAAAGAAAACTTCTTCCTGGGCGTTTGAGCCGGGAGCGTTTCCCCATCAGCGTACTGGATGAAGTTTGTGAAGGAATCTGTGTCGCAGAGCTTCTTCCTGATCCACAGTGAGACATGAAGAGCCAACCTTTAGCGGCATTTCTTTCTGAGTTCTTCGCCGTTAACACCTGCCATGTCAACCTTCGATCGAGGAGGAATTCCTCAATTTATTTTGTAGAACAGTATTCGGAAGCTGAGAAGAACTGGACGGTGGTCAGTGTCGTAAGCGACGTACCAAGCAGCACTAGATTTTCGAATAACCGGATGAAGAACGTTCTCCGTAAGAACGTAGTCGAGCTGAAATTTGAGAGTTCTCATCTTTCCCTCGCGCCGTTTTTCAGGCGCGGTTGATCCTCGTCACCTAAGCTGATGGCAACGATGATCCTTCTTGAATGTGGAAGCAATGATGGCTGATCTGTGATGATTTCTGATCCCGTAGCCGTACCAAATCCCGTTTTGATAATAAGCCAAATTCCTCCACGCTAATGACGTTCCGGTCTCTGTTGCGTGTTTGATGCAGTGTTGCAAATCCGACACAGTTGTTTAGATAGGGCGGCTTGTTGGAGTTGCCTTGACAATGTACAGCAGTTCAGCGTAACGAAACAGATAGTTGTTGCCAAAGATTCTATACGATTCCCAGGACAGTTGACCTTTCACGTTATGGGCATTGGCGATATGCTGGACGACAGACCTTTCCCGCAATATGCAGGAATCTTGCATCACATAGCTGTGTAGGCTATATAGCTCGTACGTTCCCAATGAGTACATTCGAATGTCTGACTGAGTTTAGTGAAAGCAGGACCACACCGGGAGGTAGCATTCAGACTTGAATGCGCGGCCCCTTATATAAGTCTGATTGTTAACTACATGTGGTGGCCGTTCTTTTATCAAACGCAATCGGGCACTTGAGTATACGCATGTGGAACGTACGAGCTATATAGTCTGCACAGTGTGATATATGATGCAAGATTCCAATATATTACAACAAAGTTATATCTCCCAATATATATTCATATATATATATATTTATATATATATATTTATATAAAACATTCGTCTGATAACACTGAACTGCCGGCCGCTGGGAAGTAAACTCCAGCAAGCCCCTCTTTCCAGAGTTCCGCCATATCTGCATGAACCGTTTGCTGAACTGGAGAAACACGCATCAGGTGTCGCCCTATCATCAGTATCGACAACTGCACCATCTACTGCGCCTATCCTGATGAAAGAAACGAACGAGGCTGCGCAATAACTGTTAGGAACGATCAAAACAACCTGGTGGAGGAGTTTAGTTCAACGTCGTCAAAATGAGCGTTTGGACGATAGCGAAATCCCAGAGGACTCAAATTCTGGAGAGTAAGCGATAACGGAAAAAACCGGAAACCGCATAGTACTACTACAACAACGAAGCGTTTTATGATGAACTCAATATCAATTGATATTAACGTTAGCACGCCAGGAGGCGATAACTTGTCGGAATTCAAAGATGGGACTTGAACAAAAATCCGATGTGCTTGTGAAGTAGTCCTAACCCATATCATCAGAAACCGGAATCGTTCGACAGACCTCTGCGTCAAAATGCGCCTCTGTATGATCGCGGAATGCCTTTGCGAGCGGACGAACCTCATTATTGCATCCACTTTTAAGAGGAATCATCGACTCCACCAGGTTACGTGACAAGGGACAACCCCATTAACGCCAGAATATCAGCCAAAGCGGATGATTCTTTAACCTTCAGTTTGATTATGTTTTGACAAAGAACATCTATTTGTCAGATCTGCGAAAATCC
Source organism: Necator americanus (assembly GCF_031761385.1). Taxonomy (NCBI): domain Eukaryota; kingdom Metazoa; phylum Nematoda; class Chromadorea; order Rhabditida; family Ancylostomatidae; genus Necator; species Necator americanus. The sequence goes on from NC_087375.1 coordinate 15,494,947, forward strand.
AGAGCTGCCGGGATGTCGCTTTTGATTCGACTATCACAAAGTTTTAATCGACACCAAAAAGCGCGGAGAGGGAGTTCACGGCACGAGATTGGTGCGACAACGCCGAAAATTGGAATCAGCAGGATTACTGTGTACGAACACAATAGTTCCAAGACGTTTTGCACTAGCGTAAATGAGACGTTGAACCTTATTATGACAACTGTATGCACCCTAATATACTCGTCTGTGTGTCTAGTCACCTGTAGTTGCTCTCAAAATAACTGCAGGACCTTTTCTTCAAAGACTGGATGCATACAGACGGTCGCTTGAATAGTATATAGCAGTTCACATGATGTAGCATCCTTATCTTTATTAATATGTTGATGGTGTTCATGCTATTCTACGTTTGCACACTATTCTATCTAATATCTAAATTGCAAAGAAGAAATACGAAAACGTTGTCTAATACATCGGAATACGTTTTCAAATTGCTGAAGTGTCGAAGGAATTGTGCCATACAATAACGAGCTTAGTTTGTCATGTGAGTCTGTGTGTTTCAGTCCCAAAATTCCAGAAGAGAAAAAAAATCCGAAAAATCTGTAAAATGGGGTTAGAGCGGTCATACGATGCCGAATGGGTGCGCCGAAGCCAGCAAGCTATAGAAAAGGGTGTTGAATTAGTGCGCCGTGGTGCAGTAGTATCGCACAGTTAATTCATGTTTACTTGGAGAGGAGTAAGTGAGGCGTTGCGAACCGTCGCCACGGTACGTGATGCGTCTCACTTCTATGACACCTCCGCGTATCTACTTCCCAGCACGTTTGCTTCAGCCTGGTTGCATGTCTTTTCTAAAAAGTGGCAACACTTATACAAGCGACTGCATAAGTAGCAGCCAACAGTTTATGTAGGACGTTATCTTTATCCAAACGATGATGAGGTTCACGTGATTTCATGTTAGGTCATAATTCTGTGCTAATTGTTTATAGTCGTTTTGGAAAAACAGCAGAAGAATCCATATTTCGAAGAATGCTCTCAATTTATGTCGGTATCATATTGGCAGCGAAAGAGTGTAGGCAAAAAATCAACTTTAAATGTTCTCTAAACGTGGAACTGACGCGCTTAAAGGGGAAACTATGAAATAGTCCGCCTAACTTTGTAGAAAAAAAAGAAGGAGAAATCGTTGTTAGAAAAAACAGTTATGGTTCTACAATCCCACTTCCAATAATTTTTACTGATCAGTGGAAGCGAGCGAAGCAAACATCACAATAAGTCTGAGGTTAGAATTAAAGGCCCCATCCCACGAATCTGAGGTTGTACGGATTTCAGGTGGAGTTTCGTATACGGGATCATAGATTATGGATAGGGAGGTGATTTCATCCAGTTCTTCCTAATTGCTGTAAAAAAAAACGGTCCGGAAGATGCTGCGCGTGCACAAGGCTGGCGCGCTCCAATCAAACTCGTTGCAGAAAGAAGCGCGCCGGATCATCCGGCCGTTTTTTTACGGAAATTAGGAAGAAATGGATGGGATCACCCTTCTCTTCATAGTATACGATCCCGTATACGAATACTCCATCTGAAATCCGTATCACCTCACATTCGTGAGGTGATGCCTTTGAGCAGGACTTTTAGGTGGGTATATATCCTCTTGAATATAGGATATTCAGACATTTTATAATAAAACGACTGTATGAAAACGGAAATTAAGGGAGCACTAGACGAAGTCTGAAGTCCGGCGTTGGCCGGTAAGCTTTAAGTGGGAGTTGAAGAAACTAAGACTACGTTTCAAAACCAGGAATTACTGTAAAAACAAATAGATACCTCACAAACAGTATGAACCGAGAACTTTTCTTGCAGTCTTAAGTCGGAGCCAAACTGAACTCACCTTTGGAAAAACCCTGCTGTAACCTATAGCTAAAGAAGCAGAGTTGATCAACGGCGTGTAAAATGCTTGGGCTGGCATGAGGAACCATGTTGTAAGAATTGGTAGCAAATATACCGTAAGAGTTAGGCCGCGGCAAAGTCGCAGTTGGAGCTAAAAGTTCAAGGTGGACATGTGGTTAAGCGTATTTTGCAATATTAGACAGGTTTACCTTATCCGACCTGAGGGGTTTAATCACTGCAGCTACCCGTAGGCAAGAAATACTGAAGGATGAGTAAATGCTAGCATAACAGAGATAGTAAGATATTACATAAATCAGAGTCATAAAGGGTCCAAGAGAAATACTACATATTAATCTTGTAGCTAATCCCGTCAGAGGGAGACGCACAAAAATCATGGCGAAAGCAAAAGTCGTAAGCGTCTGAACAGTGGAAGCTGCTAAATAATAAAATTGAATTAAATGAAAAGTTGTAGAAAAATACCTTCCAAGAGTTCGCATTTTTATTCTTTCAAGAGCTTTAGAAATTTCTGGGTTTCGTTGCCTCACTGTATGAAGAAGTCTAGCTACATTCCTTCCAATAAACTATGAGTGTAGTAGTGAGAGAATCTATTCTATAGAGACTTAATCACAGGAGCCCTCTCCAATGAATTGCATTACAAATTCATGTTTATTGGTTGGGTGGGTGTAGTGAAGCGGTTAAAGGGTTCCGCTTCCTGCACGATTGAGGTTCGAATCCGCCCTAGTGCTCACCAAGCCTTTCACCTCTACGGGGTCGATAAATTGGTAACATATAACATGATGATAACAATTTGTCTGGGAGGATAAAAGCACTGACTTGACACATCGGCTAGCCCCCGCAGGTCACTGTATAGGCCAGTTACACGTTCGTAAACCTCAAACGATTCAGAATTGAAGTGAGCGTGGGGCGCATCCCAAGCGGATTGATTAACGCCAGACTCTTTATCCTTTATCCCTTATTGATCAATTCGTTGCAAAGATTGCTGTGAATTTGAGGTCTTGACAATTCAGGACATAATCAAGCAAGCAAGTATACTTAATCGTAGTCTTATTCGTTAGAAGAGTAATGCATATAATCTCGAGACAAATTTTTTATGTCTTTATTACAGCTGATTGATGAATAGCATATGCTCAACTTTGATGATTTGAACGAAAGAGTTGTTGACAATAAAAAGTGTTCACAAAGAAATTGAGTGTCTAGTCTTTGAAAAAAACACCCTTATTTTGTTGGACAGCATATGTATATCTCATACAATAAGCTTATTAACAAAGTTATTGTTAATTTTGACATGATCAGAATTTCACACCCCATAATTGCTGCCCCAGGTCTCGGTTCAGAACTGTTAGCAGTACCACAGCCTGTCTTTCGCACATACCAGACACTTTTTTGTAAATGCCTGTGGTCTGCCCCAGAACTGGTATGTGAGAGAGAGAGGAAACTTCGCGTTCCGATTAGAAATCACTACTTTCGTAGCTTCCCCATTAGAGAATCGGACCGAACCTGTACATTTTTATAATCTTCAGTTCAGACTGTTTACAGACACAGATACAAAGATGCAAATATATATACATAAATATCCAAACCTGTAATTTGACTCACTAATAGTCGGTCATGAACAAATGTGGTGTAGAAGATGCTCGACAATCGTTTTTTCCTTCCCAAAACATTTGCCACAATTTTGTACGTAACATAAATGGATGGTACAGAATAGAGAATGCTGAGCAGAAATCCTGCCATGAATAGATATTCATTTGAGCCAATTTCAAGTAGCTTAGCATAGCTGCAGTTCCCATTTACAGTATCCATACTTAAAAAGTAGTATAACCTAAAAATTATTGGAGTGAACAGAAAACTTGAAGTGAATTTGGTAAATTAATATAAGCTTTGGTAAACCAGTTCACATAAAGATTCCGTGCACTACTCTAGTGACCTTGAATATGCTGCTTTTTTGAAACATTGAGTACATTAAGATATTATATTATTATCGATATAAGTAATCAATGTTATCACTTCTAAAAGCATCAGAATTCCTCATAATTTTACTGAACTATGAAGTTCTCGCCCTTCAGAATAACTTCCACTTGATGCGACTTGAGTGAGTACAATGAATGGAAAGAACAGAGAGTTCACTATGCACGACCATAGTGCATAGCAATCACCATCTTGGAGCGAACCAGAGATTCTGCCGCGAAAAACACTTAATGCGTCTTATATAACAACCGAAGGTGTAATCATGAGTCGTAAAGAAGAATTCATCTCTGTGACCAATGGGCTGGAGCCGTATCTATATCTTTGCTGGTCTTGACCTATGGGGTCTGAAACGGCATCGTTATTTGCTACCATTACCGACGCAACTCTAGCAACCGGTGTTCCGCTAACATCACGGTATTGTGGCTATCAAGGTGAGCACTATTTTGGTTTGATTTCTGATGTTCTCTTTGAGCAATCTGTTTGCTAAGTCACATCTTGTGGAATGACGAGGTGCCTGAGGAGATTGATTTCATGTGCCTATGATTTTCCACGCTTTGAAGAAGGCGCACGTCGAAGTGTTAGCAAAGATCAACAAAGAACAAAGATCGATAAAAAAAACTTGGTTCTGCTCGAAAAAGTATCACGAGATCCAACTCTACAATGCCAAGATTCAAGAATGTCGGACTTGGTGTTTACCACACTAATTTTTACATGCTGTATAGTTATTAACCTTTTCATTACCCGTAAGTCGTGGATTTGAATGCAGTAGAAAATTAATAATTGTACAAACAGTTGACAAAAACAAACTCACCCCAAGTTCTCTCAAAAAGATAAATACTCTAAGAGGCGAGAGTGGCTCGACCAAATGTTCCACTTGCAACGCAGTCTGAGTATCGAATCGTACCTCAAACCTGAGTAACTGGACCGATTCGGTGGTTGATCGTTTTAACAACGGCAGAAACTGCATGATGATCGACCATACAATTAGAGTGGAAGAAAACGGAGATGTGAATAAGCTCATTATATTAATAATCGTTCTATATATCATGCTATATAACAACTTATTAGGTTATTCTGTCACGTGTGTGTGTCAGCCACAAAATTCCAACAATAGGGTGGTTGGAATTCTGTGACTGACACACACACATGACAGAATAACCTAATAGTGCGTAACAACTTCGTGCCCGTGTCGCAAAAGGTAAATGAGACGTTACAACCGTTTCATAGCCGTGAGCACTGATCGTATTGCGTCTCATTCCATTCCGAAACGGAACGACCCAACGTGAGAACGTTTCTCTACAGTCCTCAAAAATTCACGCATTTAGTTTAGTTGAGGAATAAGTCGTGAACGTCTCTCTTTTCAAATTTTCAAAACATATACATATATATCATGTATACATATAACATATAACATATATAACATACATCAAAAACAAAAAGAAAGTGATGCCCTGTTTCTTTAATTTTATTTATTTTTCAATTCTTGTACCTTCTTTTTATTCGAATGGAGTGTGAATTGCACAGAACACAGGATTTTTTGCCCCATTTGTTTTTCTAAAACATTTAGTTGTAGTACTAAGACCACTAAAGCGGATATCAGTACTGTGTGTGGAGAAAGGGCAATGCTTTAATGTGACGTTCTTTCATTTTGTTTATTATTTTTTTGCTTGATTCGGTGTCTTCCGCGCACAGCGCAAATTTCCGTAGCTGCGACTCTTTCAACATCTTGATTGAACTCAAGAACAAACAGTTTCGAGAATACTCTGTCTTGTCGGTCTGACATTCAACTCCAGAGCGAGAATAGAATAGCAAAACTAATGAATCGAGAAAAACCAAGGTATCGCGTAAGAAAGTTCCCTACTAAATTACGTTAAAGATTACGGCTTTCCGCTTCTACGTAAATTTTTGAATTTGAAAAACGAGACGTTAAGTCATTAGTAGGCCATAGGTTGGAAATGATGAAGAACTGCCGTTTAAACAAATTGCTGTTTATTGGGGAAAATGAGATGCAACTTGCAGTACTAATAGCTTCTTAGTTGGACGTAATAACTACCTATTAGCGGTTTGTTATCGAATTAATGCTTCCCCACTGTTAAAGCTAACGTCAGCTTATACACTCATAAGACTAATGGGACTCAGTGACTCACTAGTTACGGATCTTCTGCTGAAGCAAAGATGAAAAGTCCTACTTTTCACGCTTCGAGCAAGGATACTAAAGGATTTCTTGGTAATACGCGGCGACAGCTTGGTATAGACCTAGGCTGTTCTAGACGAACAAATTGTATTAAGTAGAACAATTAATTATTCAAGTGTTAGTTAGTTTAAAGTGAGTTACGTGGTTTATTTCAAAGGGATCAGAACGAATAGAACTGGGACCAAAAAAATGACATCAAAGAGCGTTTACTTATAGTGATTACATTACTGGAGACGTTCCACCAATTCTCCTGATTTTATGAAGACTGTTCTATACTATCAGTTTGCGGTTCTTTTTGGATGTGATTTAACAGTGTGTTGATGAACTGAACTGCCGGACATCGGCCTGAGGTACTCGGATCATTCGGTGTCGATAAGCTGCTTACACGCCAAGTCTCGCAGGATATGGAACCCGCAAATGAACAGGTTCTCATAGAGCAACTACCGTAAATCGAGGTGGTAGAGAGCTGTGTTCACGGACGACACAGCTCGTTGAAGATGCGGGCAGCCGCGTCAGCCAAAATACCGGCCAGTCGACTAAACGCAGCGTATTGCAAAGTTGAAGTAGTTGAAACACCTTTGGACAAACATTGAGTTTGAGGTGTAGATTACAAGTATGAGCGTGGTCCTCCTCAATTCCTCTGATCGTGCTGAAAAACGGGGTGGGGAACGGCGTTAGTTCACAAGGGTGGCGCGACGAGGCACGTAAGAGGGCGCCACCCTTGTGCATGCTCGTTCTGCTCATGTTCCAGCAGCATTTTCTTTTGCTTGAATATGCTGTTAAGAAGGCCTCACTGATTCTCGACCGCCGATGCACATGCGGCACGTATCTTGGGAAAAAACACGGCTTCCTACGCCTTTTTCAGAAAGATTAGGAGGAACTGAACTCTATTTTTGTATACAGGTTTCTCAACAACGTGAATTTCGTGATGTCCTGCCTTCAAAGGCAACATACCTCGAATATGATGTGGTGAGGGAATCCACGGCAAAAGCCAGAGATGAGTTGTAGATTAGGAGTAAGTAGGGGTGCTTACGCTCTCTTAGGGAGAGATGAGCGGAACCACCTCTGATCCCGCAATCTACAATCCCGTATGGAGTTTTTCCATCGGAAATCCATGCCACGTCAGATTCGAAGGGTGTTACCGGTTACCCGCATCTTCTAAGCATGTCATCCGTGAACACAGCTCTGCCCGACCTCGATCTAAAGCAGGAGCTCTATGCTCTATGGTATATAAATGTGGAAATAATATAGCTCATAAATCCCCAAGACGCATACTGAAATGTCTGACTGCATTTAGCGTGAGTAGGGTCATCACGAGCAGGTAGCAGTTAGAGTCGTATAGGCGGCCACAAGTAAATTTGTACTCCTTCATGAGCATAATCCACCACTTGTCACTTTTAAGTGTGAGAAAAATTTTTGAAATTTTCAATATATTTGGAACTTTACTTCCGTTAAGAAATACAAGTCTGGAAGACTCATTTGTTATTTTTTGCGATATTTCTAGCGGAGCGACTGTGAAGCTTTCAGTTCCTCCGCGACTTATTAAGCTGAATTATTTCCAGCTTTTTACAACCAACCTAGAGATTGATTGTGTACTACTTTCTTAAGCTGAACCAAGATTGTTATTGATCTTTATTCTGGCTAACGTTTCGGCGTCGTCGCCTTCTTCAGAGCCTGGAAAAATCAAAGACGTTAAGACAGAAGATCGTCTCAGAAAGGCAAGCCATCCACTTCCTCCGCCGATGTTTACGATGTCACGTGATACCTAACTTTATCACAAAGAAACACCTACACGAAACATGCGGACTCGGAAAAGAAAGCCGGCAACTGCAAGAGATCGAAACCCGCATCTTGAGAGCGGCATTGAAGACCAGACAAAACAAACTGTTGTCAACGCTTGGTGCCGGTCGTTCTTTGGAGGAGATTCGTGGGTGAGTCAAAGAACATATGTGATTCTATTCGCTCTAAGGCCAAGTCAAGGCTGCAGGAGAAATTTGGCAAACTGCTAGATCATAGGCAAGGTCAGAGATCGCACTTACCAGTTAGCACTAACCATTCGAGCCCAAACCACCAAAACTCGAACACCGCGCCAAAAAGTGCACCCTTTCCACCTCGTGTGTCACTTATAGGTGATGTATTTCTTTCTAAGAATGCGCTTTCAGTTTTGGACTTAGGCCCCAGTTTCGCTCCATCTCAATCAATACGCCCCGTGATATCGCGCAAGATAGTGGGCAGCCTGCAATTGGTTCATGAACGTCTGCGATTGAGAGCTAAAGAGGAGAGCAAGACAGAGTGCAAGAAACCTCTAGAGTTCGAGTTTTCCTCCTATCCCTTTTCCTACATTACTGTACAAGCCACAGGAGGCAAATTCGGTGGTAGACACTAAGTTTCGTTTATTTGCTACTTCGGTTTTTCAATTCTCTCCCGGTACTCACACAAACGCGCTTTTGAAAATCTAACACCCACACAACGCAAAGGTTTGTGCGAACTACGTGACATCTGCGCTGAGGGGAAGATCAAAATCTCGGTCAGTGATAAAGGAGGAGAATTTGTAGTGGTTTCAAGTGAACTGGACAGGGCTATAACGAAACTTCACCTTACGGACGATAGTCTATACCATCCTTCATCGGCACATGAATCTGGCAGACAATATCGCCGCCTGAATAGGATATGGATAGAGACCGCAAAATCAGTAGGTTTACCAAAAACAACTATCACGCGTCTAAAATGTGATCTGCCCACCTGCCCGGTCCTTTATGTCCTCATCAAGACCACAAGCTTTCCGCTGCCGAATTTAGTTCAAACAACCCAGGGGATTTCAAGGTTAGACCTATCATTAGCAATATTGGAGGTCCCACCGACAGAATATCCTGGTTCCTTAACACTATTCTCTGCCAGCTACTCCAGTACGTTCCGCTCATCTCTCAAACACAAAATGTTCTGAGCACCTCCGCAAGCGCGCCTTGATGGAGATTGTGTCATCGAATCTTTCGATGTCACTTCGCTCTCACCACGTCTCCATCGATGCTGCACTAGAAATCGGCTGTTTCTCGAACACCAGGGGACTCTTAACATGTATGGTTTTGGATACGCAATAATGATGCTGCTGAGCGAATGTTTGGATGTTCCTATTTCGCTGGTCTGGGCAATACAGCAATAAATATGGCGATTGAGGCTTGGCCTGGGAAGACTTGCGCCCACATTAGCCGTTGCTTTCATGTCTAAGTGGAAAAACCCCTACTGGACGCAAACCTTTTTGTACTGCCGATACATGATGATTGTTGCATTGTATGTCCAACAAGCTGAAATGGACTCTTGCTTCGATCTCTTAAATAAACAATCCCAGTACATAAAGTTCACGAGGGAAAACCTGGAAATGGCTGCCTTTCTCATGTCCGGTTCTTTGTGTGAATTGGAAAACAAAATGGTATCGAAACCAGCTGTAAAACATTCTGATTCACTACCAATCGGGCCCCCGGGAACAAAAGTCGTCATTGAAATATGTTTAAGCGCAGGTTTCTTGGGCTGGGCGCATTGCCTCCATAAAATGGCTACGCTTGTGTCTTTCAATCGGGCCATGCACTGGCGGCGGTGCCCGGTGAACAGAACAGTCCTTTTGCTTCTTTTTTTCGTGACATGCAATGGTGCGGGCTCACAGGCGGGTCTGCAGACTGTCGGTGTGGTCACCTTAAACCTGAGGCGTATCCGCAATCGCGCTTGCGACTTTGTGACCCGATTGCATCGTTTGTCCAGGGGAAGCAGGGTGATTGCGTGGTATCGGGGTTATCTACCTAATCATCTGTCGTTTGTGGGGCTGTACATTGGCGAAACGGGATCACTTGTATCCGCGTCAGGATCACCTAGACGGGCTCGTAAAATAAAACATCATCCCCTTTGGTGCTCTCGCGACAGTGTCTGACACCCTTCCGATGCTGTCACTTCTTCCGGATACGTTCTAGGCGAAAAATTGGGCGTTTTATATCGGCAAAGTCCTTCTGATCGTAAAGGATGCATTGCTTACCACGCTGGCGCCATTCGGATTTGGGGTTTTGCCTCGGTGGGCGGGCATCTTACTGTTAATACTGCGGCCATCCCACTGGTGGTCCGCTAACATCGATTCCGTGGTTGGTGCGCTGGTGTTTTCTGACGTTGTTTGTTTTGACGTTGTTTGTAATCTTCTTGTGGGTGCGGGCGTTTGGTGGTGATTACTGTCTTTGTTTTTCGGTTGAAGAAGGCGACCGCCGAAACGTTGCCGATAAGATCTAACATCTTGGTTCGCAGAAAGTGTCATCACTCTCTGCGATTCGGGTTTTTACTCAACCTAGAGATGTTCGCTTAGTTCTTACCTAATGTGAAACAAATTTTCGCTTGCCTATTTCTGAAGGGAACCTCCAACCCTACATTCGCTTCAAACTGTTGGTGATAATCTGTTCAATGCTGGTGTCAGAATAGCACTTCTCAGACTACTACACCTTTGGACAAAACTTTCATTCTTCTTCTTCTTCTTTTGCTCTGTAATTGGAAATGCATCCCTCATGCGAGATTTTGTCAACGTGGCATAGATATTATTGTTGATATTACACACATATTGGTATTTGTACCCACCCGGCTCTACACATCCCTCCATCGTATGAAGAACCGCTGCTGATATTGTATTAAATGTGTCTTAAGTGCTGGGAAAATAGTCTGATAACGACTTTGGCTAAACCATTTTTTCCTACCAATTTTCATAACCAGCCTGTCGTGGCAGTTTGGAGCAGAGTGATGCATGCTATAAATTTCACACTCATGAAGTTCTCCCTGCACAGAAATCAGTGTAAAGTCATTGGCATTAGGATGCCGCATCACTACTCGTTCCTCGGCGATGAATAACTAACGAAGCACCGTTTGAAATCCATGCGTTGCAAAATCTGTACAAAAACTTCACACATGGGATTTGTGAGTTTTTGAAAGAACAGGGAAGGAGATAGGGAGTTTTAAAACGCACCACAATCTAAGTGCAGTCGCAAGGACTTAGAAACTAAAGATGACTTTCTCTGAGTTTTTATTGAGACCTAAATTCAGAAGCACCAGCATTTTCTCAGTCCACCTATGCTGCAAAGAGTCGTTGAGCTTCGAAAAGACATATTCCAGGGAAAGTTTTGAAAGATTATTTTACAGATATAGATATCACATCAGATGATAAGGTATCAAAGGAAGTAAAACGCTGCTATTCATACGTTGCCAAGTAGATATGAATTCATTTATTCATACGTAATAACGACAGGTCCAATTTTTTTGTAAACCTTTTATGGCCATTCTCTGAAACCATTCAAAAACTTATTCGTAGATATGGATGCAGCAGCGAAGAATTTTTGCAAATTTTGCTGCCTAACAAAACAAAAAAAAACGAACAAAAAGAGCTGATAGACTCATTCGAAAATTCCCACAAAGCAGTGAATATTGAAGGAATGCAAATTTAGAATCAAAAGATATTTCAATTTTGCCAAGGTGCAACAGCGAAGGTGGTATAACGAGAATGGAAACAACAACGCAACGTACCACTCTGTTTCCGAACCTAATGATCTGTAAACTGTTAGGTTTCACAAAGAAGCAAGATGAAACAGCGCTTCGCTTCATATTATCCGATATTTCCAGCAAAAATCTATCGGAACCTGTGGGGGTTGCTGAAAAAGGAATGCGATTCGGCTTGGCAACGTTTGCTCCTCAACTTTCTATGGTTCCACATCTATGGTGATGAATGGTGTTTCGTGTACGTGTAGCTTCACTATAATTGAAGAATCAGAATGAAAGCGGCAATAATTTTGCCGGCTGATATCACCTTTTTCATGGGGATTCTCCTCTCATTGAAAAGATCGTCTTTGTTTGAAGTGATAATCGTTCACCACGGCTGGCGCGAAAATCGGCCACATACTCACCAGCTGTGTATAGTGTTTATTGGAGTCTCTTTAGTACCATACTTTTGCAGTGGTCCTGATCACCGTCTGCTTCAAGCCAAGCGACACTGTTTCAAAGAACATGTGTTATTGTTCAGCGGCAGCGAAGCAGGAAAGAAGTCGTATACGACCATTGCATGCTCGAAGACTCCTTTCTTTCAAGGCGGCTGGAAGCATCTAGTGAGCCCTAAATGTGGACCACGGTCTGCTCATCTGAGTTTAAAGAACTTGGACTGACAATCGCAAGCTGAAAAAAAAACTTTGCAAAAATTTATTTGAAATGCACAGAGAATGAGGTTTTGGAAGCAGCACAAAAGAAGGCAAGTTCAAAGAAATGTTGCAGAGACGAATATAATATTCGGTTTATATTAATAATAACAGCAACAGTCCTGCTGAAAGCAGAAAGGATGCGCACAATTTTCCGTTGTGAGAAGGAAATGGCTGCAAAGAACCCACTCGTTTACTTTATCCATCCATCGTGAGCCGATACTATATCATTGAAATTGTTAATGGTTATATGACAATGAATAGTGAAATCACTTGCTTGGGATGGATGAGCCATACGTGTTAACGGAAGAAGCTCCTCCTCAGAACCTTTGTTTGGTGGGCGACATCGTTGAGTAGGATATGAATACATAGAGAGAAGTTCCTAAACAAAAAAAAAATACAACTCGAAGGCTCACAAGTAGTCGAGACTTCACCATGCGTGTACCTCGAACGCTATATGAACATGCAGAAGAACTCGAAAGAAGAGGTGACAAGATGAAAGCAGCATAGCATAACAAATCGCGCTCGTCAAGGAAGCTGCAGACTAACTGATGGATCAAGAGTTTTTTTGAGACACTTTTTGTCATCTGTACTTCTAGCCTTGTGATATGCAACGAAGACGGATAACGATGATATATTTGAAAAGCTGGTTACTACTTATCAAGCCCCTGGGAGATGTGTCCTGATGCTAACCCTGCGCGCACAACATCTATCTGCTCTTTGCAGCTCCGATTTAAGCGAAATGTCTCGTCTTCGATACCCAGCGAAATATATGTCCAAAGCCAAGTATAAATGGCCCGATTACATTATGAGGAGAATCGGCAATAGGTGGACTAAAAGAACCGTAAAGTGGATCCCAAGAGATGCTGGACGCCTATTTGAAGAGATTGTGCTCATTTGTTCGCCGCACAGATGGAACAGCTGAAAACTCAGTTGGATACATCTCGAGGACTAGAATAAAACTTGAACACATCTTAGAAGACGACCGCGAATGAGAAAGCTCGGGGAAATTCCAAATAAATTGTTTGACAGTGGTTAGCAAGCATCGATATCCAACGGATCAAGATCCTGCAAAGCAATGTTGTGGTGTTTGTTTTCTGTCTCTTTCACTCTTTCAATCGAACAAAAGAATGTGTTGAAAGTCCTCTTTCCAATCGGATGCCCTCACATTACCCACTTTTTTGCAGATATCTTGGCTCTGTCAATCCCGTACCTAATCGAAGTTTGGAAGCTTGTACTCTTTGTTACTGTTGATTTGAAACACTATACATTGGGCTAGAGGAACATTCTCAGGAAATAACTTTGTTTGAGGATCTAGTTCCTCGTCGTCCATGTGTACTAATGGGTTGCAGCCATACGTAAAGAGAAATTGCTCTCTGGACGCTCAAGAGGTGTGTAAAAAGATGCGTTTGTCACTTGAGAGGAACTTGTACCTTGAATTTCTACTTTTTCCAACTTTACTTACTTTTCATGTCCGCTCACAAAAATCTGCAAATGCATCTCTTTTTTGAATTTCACTTTTTTTCATCATCAACTCCTCCTATTTTTTTCCCACGAAAGCCCTGTTCCTAACCTAACCCTAAGAATTCAAATAAAGAAGCACATGCATCAAAACGTTTGGGACTTCTGTGTAAAGTTTAAAGAAGAGGAAGCAAATGTTAGCACTTTTCACCTTTCCAACTTGTTAGAATTTACCATGGTATTAATGTTCTAGGTTCTGTTCTATTTTGACTCTTTTGTTTTCATTTCGCTCTACTTTTTTTACCAATCTTTTTTGTCCAACCGTGGAACAAACTGCGAAATGGTTTTCGGATCATGTATGTGGCCATTTGCTCTATGTCAAGCAAGACCAACAACAAATACAAACTCATCCACGGCAACAGATTTCCACATATGCGAAAACGGTGGACAAGTGCTGTAGGTACAGTAATTGTTTGAAAGGAAGCGGAAAAAATTATCTGTCAGAGACCTATGATGGGCTTTTCACACTTGCAACATGGTAAGTCTTTAAAACTCCCCCCTATGTAAAGTGCTTAAACTCCAAATTAGACAACTATCACAATTCGTTATAGATTTCTAGAAGAAATGACTAGCGAATCGATCAAATTTAAGTGATTGAGTGATTGATTTGAGTGATTTTGTGAATTTCGAAATTTCTGGTACATTGCATGATCAAAATAATCCAGAAAGGATTTAGTTTGCACGTGACACTCACAAGAATTGCTCCAACCTATACTCCAGGCATTGAACAACTTGCGAACCTAAAAAGAAAAATATAGTAGTTCCATAGTCTGTATATTGATACACGACCATGTTGCAAATTTCCACAACACAGACACAGACGGATGGATTGAAGGAGACGTACCACATAATTTTCGATGACTGGATTCCTGCGCAAGCGGAGGACGCTGAACGACGCCTAAGTTGCACGCATTCAATTGCATAGTAAGCTGCATCGGCGAGGTGACGAAAACATACGAACTCCTATACAAGTGTTTTTCTGGATTTGTCCAGATGGGGTGGGTTGGAAAAGGAAATTAACGCGACTCATACTTGTACTTGTAAACCTATGCTGTGCTACCTCACTATTTGAGTTGCGATAAGAATAGTGATGCATCACTTTTTTGAATATATGAAGGCATCACCCTACGAATCTGAGGTTGTATGGATTTCCGATGGCTCTACAGCGTCGTAGATTCCAGAAAAGGGTAGGATAACGCTCATTTCTTCCTAATTGCCGTAAAAAACAGCCCGGAAGATGCGGCTCGTGCACAAGGGTGACGCGCTCCTGTTGAACTTCGAGCGTTCCGGAACGCTGTTTTCTACGACGAGCTTTATTGGAGCGCGCCACCTTTGTGCACGCGCCGCATCTTTCGGACCGTTTTTTACGGCAATTGGGAAGAAATGAACGTTATCTCACCCGTTTCTACAATCTGCAACCCCGTATAGTCGTTAGCCATCGTAAGGTGGAGCATTCGTATACGGGATTGTAGATTATGAAGATTAGGTTATTCCTTCCATCTCTTCCTAATTACCGTAAAAAACGGCCAGGAAGATACGGGCGTCTCGGAGCGCTATTTTCTACAAAGAGTTCGATTGGAGCGCGCCAGCCGTGTGCACACGCCGTTTTTTATGCCAGTTATCAAGAAATGGACGGAATCACCCCTCTCTCCGTAATCTACTATACCGTATACGAATACTCCACCTGAAATCCATACCACTTCAGATTCGTGGGGCGATGCCTTTAGATGTCGCTTTTTATCTGATGTGATCTGGCTACCGTGGCTACCCCATCTGTTTTCCGTCCATAAATTACATCACCTCCACACTAATGAAATTGTGCATTGCAGCTTTACCTCGAATTTTTCTCCTCACGGAGTTGTAGCGGTCGAAAATATGCCTTCTACATGTATAAGGAGATCAGGTGTTGGTGAAGACTTGATGGAGGAGCTGTAATACTATGCGCCACAGGAGTGCAAATGTAAAAAAAGTATGGTAGAATAGTTATTTCGTATTCTTGCACACTGTAGCAATTCCTCTTCACATATAACGGTCAAGGCGAGTGTTGTAAAACGCTGTCGTTCATTTCTACAAATAAATTTACATATTGAACTAATCATGTTTTTGTAGCATTTATAGTATTATGATGACTGGCACAGACACTAACTCTAATTTCTTGCACTTCCTGGAACAGAAGCTACTTTATTCCATTAGTATCACCGTAGAGGTATATATGATTCTTACTAATGGCAGCATACGATAAATCTGACGTGGTATGGATCTCCCATGGAGAGCTTCTATACATAGTCATAGATTGCGGAAAACCACATGGTTTCGCTCCTCTCTCTGGGATCGTCGTAAGAAACGGCATAGGAATCGCCTTAGTTCATACAAGGTGAGCTAGAACGCGCCTCTATGTGTACACCTTCCGTTCCCCTGGGCAGTTTATTCATTAGTTTAACTTGAATAGGCCACTGAGGAGACCTTAATCCTCGAAGGCTCGCTCCTTGGTGCGTCGAGTGTACAAGGGTGGCGCGTTACAATGCAAGCCGTCGTAAAAAACGCCGGCTTCCGGGATGTTTTTTTTGACGGCCGACTACGGAGAGAGGAGCGGAACCACCTGGTTTTCCGCAATCTACAACCGTCTATAGAAGCTTTCCATGGGAAATCCATACCACGTCAGATTCGTGGTGTGCTGCCTTTAACTGATTGCTTCCGACCAGTTGCAAGCAAAAATTCAGGGACATGGACAGGGGCGTGGTAAGTCTACTGCTAGTCTGTGTGTTCAGCCTTTTTCCGTTTGAGAGTTAGCTTCTTTTAGGTGATCTATATATTTTCGTTGTTCAGTGTAATATTAATCTTTTTTTGGCTCTGTAGTACCATATGATTTAATCTGATGTTCTTATTCGCCAAGAAATCTGGTGCCTCATTTCTCTCAATCACATTCCGTCTAACGGACGGGCGGATCCACTTCCCCAATACATAATTGATGGCAGTAGTTGTTGACTTTTCTGCGTGGACGCACATCCGACGTTATGTTGGTGCTAGTATTGTGACGTATTTAAAAAAGAAGTTTTGCGGCTCTTGTCCTAGTTTGGTCAACAAAACCTTTAATCAAACAAAAGATCGTCATGAGCGTTGACGGATATCATGTTGAGCAAAACTTCCTTTACACCTTGAAGATCTGTACAACTTTAAAAGTGAACCATCTCATTTTTTTTGGACATTCGAGCAATTGCTAGAGTCTTTTGTAAAGGCCCGAACTGTAAAAGGACATCGCACTTTATTATGAATACTCAGGGTTCAAGAATAGACAACCAAAGTTTTTGAGTAATTTTTACGGAAGCATTTCCGTGTAGTAGTCCACGACGATCCCATCTTGAGCTCAGCGACCACAATCCACATCACCACAATCAATTTTAAAATAAAATGAAAAACCGACACCACTTTCGCTACTATGCCCACACTGCTCCAAGAGCTTTGCGCATTGCATGTGAAACTTCCACGGGTTACTGCAGTGAAAATTCCCCATTGGCAATGGCTTGGTCATCTGTGTTATCGGTACAGCTCGGCTCTGGCCATTGGACATGGACTTCGGAGAACAGCGCGTGACAGGCTTCGAAACACCTGCACGGCATCGCACATACTCATATTTCTTCAGATTCTTGTAACCATTGCGAGGAGTTTGGCGGAGAAACTCCTCCAACATTCTAGTACGTCCTTGGTCTTGCTCCTTCAAAAAGTAATCTATTCCTAGTTCTCAAGAATTTTCTTCTCCTAAAATAAGTTTAATTGTTTCATTACCAAAATTCAATTCAAAATTGGATTCGTGTTGTTTTACACGTCGTAATCTCTCAATTTCCAAGTTTTAAGGATTGCAGTTAAAGATGGACCGCTACTATTATACTTCTACAGGGAAATATCTCTGACTGACGTTCAATATGTAAAAATAAAGATCATAAATTGCTGGAGCCCCTGCAAAGAACTTATTGCTTAAAGTAATGGGAGGGCTGAACTTCCCTTATAAATATTGATGACGTCTTAAAAGAATGAAAAGGTGCGTCTCAACACTTTTTCAAATCTCAAATGCTTTTCTTGGTTAGTATTTCTTAATAAAGGAATACAACGAAAAGAAAATGAAGAATCTACGAGCATCTTTTTTACGAACGCGTCACTCAACATGAGGAGACACAATGGCAACAACCTCTACTCCATCTGCTTCTATAAGTACACCCTCATCCAACCTTGTCATTGTTATTAGTCTTTTTGTCGTGGACAAACTAATCAGATGTATCTGCGTATGTATTTCTATGAGTTTTAGGCAGTCGTTGTGCTTGTATGATATGATTTGTTGAGTTTAACTGATCAGTTCGTCAAAACATGTGCCACTAACTATTACGACGTATCATCGATAGCGAGAAATTTTCGAACTCTTTTTTTTTTAAGATTTCATCCAAAGCATCTGTGACTACACCGTTTACATCTGTTGTATGCCACAGTTTTTATGCATTAATTTTTTAAGGTCCCCTGAGTTGAGATTTCATGTATGTGCGGAAGACCCGTGTGCTTACGTTGCAATCAAAGTGTTATCATGATTTGGATAGTTTTGCTTGATTTCCTCGACTTCCTTGATATTCTTCACATAAAGAATATTTTCCCCAAAATTTCGTGAGGAAACTTTTCATTAACTTCCACTTATCTTGCTTCTTTCCTTCAGACGAAAAAAAATATGTTGTCTGTTATGTATATCATATGTATCTGATTCTCGTTGCGTATGTTGACGAGGTCAGGAAACTTCTCTCGCAGCGATTCGGTTATTTCGCACAAAGAGTGGCAAGTTCTAGTCATGAAGGTCTTCTTGTAGCGTTTCTTATGTACTAATACTGAGAGTGGCATTGAAAAAAGGATCAGGATCTTTGCGGAAAGACAATACAGCGTAGTTTAGAAGCGGTGTTGTTACACTCACCACGCTGCGTAGTTCTTTTTAAGGAACAGAGCAATTCTATTTGGAGTACGAAAGTTCTCACGGTATACTGTATTCCGTCCAGGTTTCACACAACGGTTTTAAAATTTGTAACTGGAGATCTCAGATATCTCAATAGCATCATCCATGCAACGTCTCGAGCTCCATTTGTTTTATTTCACTTATTCACAGACGTTAGAATGCGGTCGCGGATCTGTTTTCTCCAGAACTAAGCGTGCGCGGGCAGTTTCGCTACTCATTCTCTTGGTAGATTTGACGAGTGACTGTTAGTACCCAGTTCAAAGATCATATCAATGCATCACTCATTGTTTACTCAAAATAATGATTTGAATTATCCGTTTCGCGAGACAGGGACCCAATCTCACAGTCAAATAGTCGCATTTCCTCTATTTACTTGTCGATTCGACGGGTGTACATAAAGTTAGAACTGTCGAAAGACTCTGCAGGCACAATTCTCCAGCAATGCGGACGCTTATCTCCCTCCTCTGCCTATGCCTTGTCAGTGGACAACAATGTGAGTTCATGAACTTTTTCTGAACTACAGTCTGTGCCCAAAACCACAGTTTTATCTGAGCACTCTTTTGCTGCATGAGAAAATCTTGCTTTATAAATAAAAGAAGTGAAGTTGGTTAGTGCATGCTATTATCTGCTGCGTAGTGACAAGTAGCGACAATTCCAGCAGCTGGAGAAGTGTTCGAGTTCTCATTTTTTGAAAGATCTTCTTCCAAGAATAAAAAAAGCATGATTTGGTTTTTTTAATGAGAGAAAGGTGTGCAATAATGCAACGTAATGTAACAAAAATCGCGATGCTTTCTTTATTGCCTCACAGTTGGTTGAGGTGTTTGATCAGAACTGTCATAGAGCCTTAGGTATACATATGACTAACTGAGCAAGTAAAGAATGTTGAGGTAGAAGTATGAGCTTCCTTCGGCTGTTCTTAAGCGGCAATAATTCTCTCTAAGTGCTTCTTAAAGAGAAGAACTCAATTAATGAAACAACTTGTAATCTAAGCAAGCAAAACTAGATCTGAATCTATTAGTAAAATCATTTTTTTTTTATTTGTTTATTCCATTAGCTCTTGCTGATTTCAAAGAAGATGACGCAGAAGACTCTTTGAAGTACAGTTCCAGATGGACAATACAGCGATGGAGGTTTCGTCCAGTCCTCACAGTACTCCTACTCTTCTAGTCAACCTACGCAATTCCCTCTACCGGCATATGACCAACAGCAGTACACATCTGCCCCATCAATACAATCAAATATGAATAATGGGAACTACGGTCCTGAAAACCAGTATCAAAACCAACCACAGAACGGATACGACTACACTCAGTATGATGCGACAACCCCATATCCGCAAAGTGCAGGTGGATATTCTTCTGGTCAGAGTCAGGTTGGTGCCAAGACGTTGATTATTCTGAATACATAGACTCACACATACGCCATAAAAATAAGCAGTAACAGATAACGCTAACTAGAATTCCTTCTACGTTTTACAGAGTGAGAAAGGCCTTGATTCTAAACTTTTGCGTGGCTCTTTATTATTTCGTCCTTCTTCCACTAAAAGTGACGATCCCCGGAACGAGATCTAAATATTTGTTTAGTTTAGAAATATATGACAGAACTGCTTCAATGTGTTCAACTTACTTCTCTATTCATCAAACAAAACGACTCATTTGTCTTTTCCTCGATTTAACAGAACCGTCATTGACCAAACACTATGACGCCATACGTAGCTTTTTCGCGCTCTGAGTCACGCCACTTAACAACGCACCTAGTGAACAGGTTACTCAACAAGCAATTATCTTTTTTGCTTCCCACGTGAAAACCTACGTCTCACCTTCGAAGCCATCGCTGTAAGGCCGGCTTTGAAACCACATAATTCTTTTTCAAGTTCAAAAACAGAGCCAAAGTTCGTCACATCACACCAAATTTCGAAATTTTGATTTGGGTACTGTCAACCCGAACAGCACAATCTTGTAGTGGCAGTGCGCTAGCGTACGCCTGCGATGCATGTGGAACCTATGGATTCTGTTCGCGAACAAACCCGGATATATGTAGATTAATCAGCTCGGCACCCTGCTTCCTCTTCTTGACACTACATATCTTCTCATTGTGTTGTTCGGGCGAGGAGAACTTATTCAATTTCTAGTTCTAGATTTTTTTCTAGATTGTAGTTTTTCTTCTAGAGCGGACTCTACACATCGAGCGGTAACACTCAAGTATCAATTCAGCAGTACTCTTTCAACAATGGCGACTGCAAATACGAAGTAAGTGTATGCGCTACCAAATTGTCGTGCTGTCGTCTAAATGCTGAATGGAAGAGCATTTCTGATAGTGGCGCAGTTTAGGATGGATACGTTACCGAAAACGGGCAGCGCCGTCAAGCTACATCACAAGAAATCGACATAATAAATCAATATAAGCAGGCTATCAACGACTACATGAAGCAAGTAAACGGATATGTGAGTTTTTGCTGCCTGCCTAAGAGTTTCTTGTCGGATGCAGTAGCAAGGAAATCCAAAAAATCATGTTCGGGGACAGCACTTCATGTGGCGCAGTCGGTTAGAGGTCCGTTGTAGCCATACGGTCAAGGGTTCGAAACCGACCTAGTGTAAACTAAACCCTTCATCCCTCTGCGGTTGATAAATTGGTACCAGACTTGTCTGGGAGGATAAAAACACTGACTTTAGCACCAGCTGCGCCCTCCCCCGCAGGTCATTGCATAGGCCAATACGCGTTTCGAAACCTCAACGATTACGAATTCCAGTAAAACGCGTTGGCGCATCCAAAGTGGATTGACACGCCAGTAACTTTATCCTTGGACTTTATTTTTCATTCGCATAAGCTCTTGAAATGTTTTTCCATGGAAGCCATGGAAGAAAAAACGTTTATTTGGGACTAGTCTGCTTAAAAAGGACGCAGAGGGGATTTGGTTCTGAAATCTGTCAATTGCTATTCTCGTTAATGGTTACCGTTGAGCATACTTTGTCGATGCTCACAATGGCAACCGATGACGATGTTCATTCTTGGTAGGTTTTGTGAACGGGTATAAAGGACTCTGGTCGCTACTATAGCCTACCTGAAAGCGATATCCTGCAAGTTGAAGGCAGTGACGACGGAGTGCAGCGGCGCATCACGCCTTACCTGCATGTCATATTAAAGCCCAACGGTGTGAGAAAAATCTAATAGGACTTTTGATGTTGGATTTATCCCCAACGATAGGCAGAAAGGTATGTGGTTTACAGGAATTCGAACGAAACGCCGGAACACCTCTAGTAATTATGAGAATCAGAGCCCTCCGGAGCACCTAAACCGATGGTGATTATTTGTTGCAGCAACCGTTAACGTCCTAAAGACTAATCAGATCCCCTTTACGTATTGTTCTATCAACGTTATGGATGTAAAAGGTCGCCTCGTGAGGTAGACTGAGGCTCTTAGAACAGGATGTGTAGAGAGTGTTACATTGTGACGCCTGTAAACTACTCCCCAAACGGTAACTAGTATTCTAGTATTCCAGGGGATCAAATGTACGCGATCCCCTCAAACTAAAGACTTTAATTGACAATTTGATTTTAGTCTTCCATTATGCTGACAGTTTACCATTGTGAATGTCGACTAAGTTTCTAAAAGGCATCACCCCACGAATTTGGGGCGGTGCGGGTTTCAAGTGGATTATGTCTATACGGAGTCGTAGATTATGGAGAGAAGGGTGATTTCGTCTATTTCTTCCTAATCGTCGCAAAAAACGACCCGGAAGATACGGCTGCGAGGGTTCCGGCGCGCTGTTTTTTACGAGTTCGATTGGAGCGCGCCAGCCCTGTGGACGCGCCGTATCTTCTTGGTTGTTTTTTATGGCAATTAGGAAGAAATGGACGAAATCACTCTCCTTTCCATAATCTACGACCTCGTATATGAACTCTCCAGCTGAAATCACCAACACCCCAGATTCTCGGGGTGATTCCTTTGATCTAATTTTGTCCCATTCCCGGACCTTTTTTAGATAGGAATAAGAACCACAGTTGTGCAATGAGAGAATTCTAGCCACATCTACTCAGAACACTGTGTAATTCATTTTTTTTGTAACGAATGATAAGATGTCCACTCAGAGAGAATTGATTTTTGTGTGCAAAAGTTGTTGCTGAAAACTTTTGAGGTCGTCAAGAAATACGATCAAAACTGCGCTTGTAATAATTAGACAGATTCACTCTATCAATTTGTTCTTCAGTGAGACACCATTTGTTCTACACAAATGAATAGTGAATTGAGAAATTTGTGAAATGGATTTCCTAGATCCAAAGGCGAAGCCTTCTCTTTTTAAGATGGGCGATTGGGTAAACACAATGTTCAAGGATCTACCCTTCAACACAGGACAAAGTTTTCCTTCTCTGCCAAATATGCCACCAATGCCTGAAGTACGTTCCATTTATTTATACTTCCCATTAAATAAGTTCATGACTGCTAAACACTCTTATGTTGCAGGCCCCATGTCTCTGCAGCCCGCAGTCTTGTGGTCAGCAGCAACAACAACAAAGTCCTGTGTATGGGCCAGTTAACAGCTATAATCAGCAAGGGAACCAGTACCAGACTACCGGAGCTCCATACTCCAATCAATACCAGGTGAATCAGCAGCAATACCAGTCAAGTGTTACGCAAAGTCCGCAGTACAATGGAAGAAAGAAATAAAAATGTGCCAAATCCTGAATAAATCTCGCATATTCACACACAACGTTTGTTTATTGCTGAGGTGAGCCTCGAAGGTGATCTGACCAGGAGAAATAAACAGTTGCTCGTATCTCGTTATCTGAAAATGGACTCATTTCTATAAGGTTTCTTGATAGTCGCTCGATTCATAACTGTTCGCCCATTTTACTTATGTCCTTTTCATACTCTTATTAAAAAATCAGTGCATCGAGCGTTCATTTTCACAAAAATACAGGATTTAGATTCGAAGAAGGAATACCGTGAATTCCAACTTTATGTTTAATTTGTCCTGAAACCTAGAAATGTTAAAAAGGCTGTAGAATATACCAGATAATTTTTTGCAATTTTTCAAATACGCAGATTTCAAACCTTGGAACTGATAATTAATTAAATACTTTAAAATCTCAAATCTCTGAACTGCGACTAGCTCCGAGATCATCGCTTCAAGAGTTGAATTCACTGAAGTTTCTTGACCCTTCAGTAAACCCCTCAAATTCTTCAAACAATTCTCTTTTGAAGAAAGACAAATCCCCAATTTTTTTTCAGTTGGGATCAACATTCACGGATGAGAGAAATCGAATTCTCAAGGCCACTCTCAGCTAGAATTTTTTCAAATAATAGTGAGGAAATTGTTGGTGCGAATACAGGTCTCCGTCTGTTAGCAATAAAATGCGGTTAAGAAATGAAAAAGTGCCGAAATTCTTGTGAAAACTAATATGCATTTTCTCTTATTCGCCACAAAGTGCAGTCTAAATACTCAACAAAATAAGCAGTTACTGTAGGCCAGTGTGATCATCCAGCTAAAGTTGAACTCTATTTGTGAAGCATTAACATTTGTTAATATCTGGGACTACCACTAAAAATGCGAATTTGGCCAGATTTCTGTTGCTTTGTGAGAATATGAAGTAAAACTGCACATTTCAGCAGAATTGGCAGTTCTGATTCTAACTTTCCTTTCTCAAACCATTCTCAGTGTCTTGCTAATTCCGGATTTCAGATCTTTTGTAATGCTCGCTTCGCTGATCAATCACAGTTTAATTTCATACATTTCTAGTGGTTCTTTTCGCTTTTTTTAATTTAGAGTCATAATCACTGATGAAAGATTTTATAATCTTCTTGCGCAAAGTAGTCAGAGTCAGTACTACATTCAAATAATATTAAGTTGGAAGTTCCACCTGAACTCCGCAGATCCCGACAACAATTAAAGGATAGGGGACCTACGCAAAAATATCACGTAAACAGCCAGCTACTATTTAAACAGCTCTCTGCACGTGCGCATGGAAATTCTGAAGAAAGAGTCTGACAAACACGAACAAAGTAACGTAGAGGTCTGCATTAGGATGAAGCGACATGCATACATTTGCACCAGTAGTGGAAGCACTCAGAGCGTCTCGTTTACTTTCTGTCTTCATGCTGGTTTTTTTCTGTGCGGTTGCACCAGTCACGAACTAAGAAATCACCTAAGTGCTTTCTGAGTGAATTACATAAACAAATTTGACGCCGCGGGACCCACCTCACGCCATTTTAGCAAGTCTCTTTTCAGCAGTTCCTGGCGCCGGCGCACCAATTCGATGCCGTTTGACTCGTCTCACTGCCTTCTGGAATTTTGTTATACACAGACAAGTACAAACGCACATACATATGACAGAATAAGGCAGCTATTATATAGCAAGATGCTCTGAAAGAAAAAATATTTTTCAACATCCTCCACAGAGTTACCGATCATGTTACCTACAATACCTGACTATTAAAACTTGTTAAATCACCTAGAAATAGTAACAACGCAAACAGAATGGAAGTAAAATGTGTAAGGCCCCTGCAATGAAATAACAGTGAGGGTTCTGTGAGAGAAGATTAAACAAAAAGAATTCATTCTCCGCGGGTATATCGTTTCGGAAAAATATTTTTATAGGTTGATAGTACTGTCATTGAGGTCTGTGTCAGAATTCATGTCATTATCTTGGTTAAATAGTTGCACACATGTTTTTTGAACATCTATATCTGAATTCGGCGATTTCTACAATGTCTGATTTTATTGATTAAAGAAGTTGCATTACATTTTCTTTGCGGAATGAAACTTCAGTTGCTGAAATGTTGGAAGAGGTCTTCGCCTACCAGGCTTTGTCGAAAAAAAAATGTTTACAAGTGCTACACGTGATTTTAAGAAGGCAGAGAAAGTGTTTAAAACATGTGTTTTTCTTAGATAATCGCGGAGTGGTGCATTATGAATTCCTTTCACGCATCCTACCTCTTAACAAGAAATATTATCTGAGTCCATTATACGTCATTTGCGTAAGCTATTCGCAAAAACGCCAGATTTTAGGCGAGACAACTTTGTGTTCTTGCACTGCGATAATGTGCCGTCTCACACTGTACTGCTTGTTTGTCACCATTTCACCAAAATACTCGACCGATACGACAACCCTTATAATGATCGGCTCATTTAGCTCCGCGCAACTTCTGGCCATTCAACAAACTGATAATATAACTCCGAGGACACCGCTTGTAGGCATAAAAGAGATAAAAGAGATTCAACGTGAATCGCAGCGTGAGCTGAAGACCATTTCGGAAATCGAGTGTAACAACTGAAATAGAAAGAAAAGTGTTGGCACAAGTGTATCTTGTCGAAAGGGATCACTTCGAAGGAAACGAAATACTTCTGGAAGAGTGGTTAAAGATTGTAAAATTTATAAGCAAAGTCACTTTCCAATTTGATCACAGTAGCAAGTCAGAGTATTTTTGCAAGAAACGAAACACGCAGAAAACTTTCAAAAATGCGGACAGCTAAATATCACTTAGCATTAGCTTTTTTTGCTAAAAAATAAGGTCTATTCTTTTTTGCAATAATACCACGTCATGGTATTATGAAGACAACTCTTCCCTATTTCTACTAGTCTAGCAGTGAAAAGACAGCGGTTGTTAGAACGACACATTGCACCGAGGATTTCTTCGGCAGGTATATATTCTGGCACCGACAGAGCCGATCCATCACTTTAAAGGCATCACCCCACGAAACTGAGGTGGTGCAGATTTCAGGTGAAGTATTCGTATACAGGATGGGAGACTACGAAAAGGGGGGTGCTTCCGTCCATTTCTTCCTAATTGCCGTAAAAAACGGCCTGGAAGATACGGCTTCAGGCGTTCTGGCGCACTATTTTCTACAAGGAGTTCGACTGGAGCGCACCAGCCTTGTCCGGCGCCGCATTTTCCGGGCCATTTTTTACGGCAATTAGGAAGAAATGGACGGAATCACCCCCTCTCCGTAGTCTTCCATCCTCTATACGAATACTCCACCTGATATCTGCACCACCTCAGATTCGTGGGGTGATGCCTTTAATGCTGGCGGTAGTCATGTGGGATGACGGGAATGAACGCAGTTGATTTACAGGCGGAACTTCACTTGGGCCAAATCCTGCCAAGTAGTAACATCCTATTGGTGTCGTGGAATAGGCAACAACACTTGCCTCTTACCCGAAGTTTTCGGATTAAATTGTTCTACAAATCGTGGTGAAACAGTGACCTTTTTTTCCAACTTCTTTGGCTTTTGTTCTTAGAGTTCTTCAGTCAGTACGTGAAGTGTAGTGCTCAGAAATTCAGTAGTAATAGGAGTCACGTGAATCAATTCCCAATTCTGAAGATATGTCATCGATAGCTATGTTTTCGCTGAGCTGATTCAGCTCAAGATACGGAATGTGCTGTAAAGCGGCCCGCGGACTGACTGAGAAATTGTCGCCCCTATCCACCAATAATTGTGCTGATATTTAAGCAGACGAATTTATTTATTTATTTATTTGTTCAAACACCTGCAGGTGTGCCATAAAACAGAAAAAAAGAACAAGATGGAACAGAGTTCACTAGAATTTCGCCTGAATTTTACACAACAAGGCTGGCTCTTTAAAGCATGAGCAGTGGTGGGTTGGCAGGTCATTCTCCTGTTACAGAGGGTCAGAAATCTTCACGCGAGATCCCTTTCCCAGACCAAGACGGTAGATAAACGGATACCAGTACCAATACCAACGGTTTGGGTGACCAACTTAACCTCGAACGGAGGAATCTGTCAGGGACCCTGTGGGAACGGGTGCGGGACCTCAAGCGCAAGGGCTCACCAACTTTGCTATCCTTGAACGGCTTTCCACCACTAGGAGAGAATAAGGACCAACTGCAGGGACGAATTGAAAAGGATCATATCAAGGCAGAATTCTAGCTAGCGAGTGTCATAATGAACAACAGGAAAGGAGGAACCAAAACTGTGAGCCAAAAACAGATATCAATCCAATGCTTATTGTGGTCGCTTGTTAGAGGAGGAACTTGTTCTTCTCTGCAACAATGAGATTTTAGGCCTTCCTCATACCTAGAATAGGTAGGACATTTAATTTGGATAGCCTGTTTTGAATATCTTCGAGTTTGGAATAGACATAATTTCAGCTGGAAGTAGATAAATCCAACGCGCAACTCTGCAGAAAAAGGAGTTAAACATAGTTGAGAAGAGTTTTCGTCTGAGTTTAGAGTAGTGCAAACTAAAGCTTCCTGTTCTCCCGCTTGTTGGACGGAAAATCCAATACTTGCCTGCCTTGAGCTTAGCCTTTAGCTTCCATTCGAAAACCCAAAACCAAATCGTTCGCTACTCGTCTGTACTTCAAGCTCTTTAATTTCAGCGCGTTGAGTCGAATTTCATAGGAGGGAAGTGTGTCAGGGTAACCCGGATCAGGAAAGCATCTATAATAAACCAGCCTAGTGAAAATGTGTTGTACTTTCTCTAACTTTTTGATGTCCTTTTTCAAGAATGGACTACAGACTGGCGTAGCGTATTCTAGATGTGGCAAAACGTATGTCTTGTAAAGAAATACTAGTAAATCAGGGTCCTTAACATGCACGCTCCTCATTATTATGAATGTAGACGACAGCGCTTTTTTGGTGACAAGGTCAAAATGAGTGGAGAAGTCGCACGATTTGTCAATTATTACCCCAAGGTCTCGAACTTGCTTTTGATATTGAGTAGTTGTTGAATTGCAGAAGTAGGGAATCTGAGGAGCCTCTCCGAAATGCAAAGCTACTGTTTTGGAAAGATTTAAAGGTAGATCCCATTTTCTTGACCATGATACTATTCTCTGGATTGCTAGCGAAATCGTTTTGTGGGCGAAAGTTTGCTCATTAGGTCGATACGAAAAAAATATTTTCATGTCGTCCGCGAACATTTGAACTTTCATGTCAGGATGGGTTTTCAAATAGCTGGGAAGGTCAGCAGCGTACGCGAGGAAAAGGAGCGGCGAGAGTGCACTGCCTTGCGGAAAGCCGGTTTGCAATGTATAACGCTTGGAGTAACTGTTATGGACCTTTCAGTGATGTGTTGTTCTTGAAGATACGATTTCAACCAACTGAGCAACTGTCTGCGAGCTCCATAACAACAATAACTCCATAACAGAAGCTTTTTGTGGTTTACTATTTCAAACGCTTTAGACAGGTCGAATAACATTACATCAACTGACTTCCCTTTGTTTACTTCGGTCATCCAATCATAGACCAAATCAGACAGTAGTGAAGTAGTGGGGGATCCAGATTGGAAGCCATGTTGTTGTTCGAAAGGAATGACATCTCTTGATGATACCCACTCGTTTAGTTTTTCTTTGATTATCTTTTCCAAGACTTTGCTTGCGGAGGATACAATACTGATGGGGCGAAAGTTCAAGAGAGCGTTAGAATTGCTTTTTTTGGGTACTGCGGTAATAAGTGCCTCTTTCCAAATGTTAGGAACTTCACTGAAGAAAAGCGACGCATTAAAAATATGAGCAAGAGGAAGACACAAAACATCTGCACATTTTTTGGTAAACTATCTGGGGAATACCATCGTAGGGAAACGAAAACGAAGGATTTAAACGTTTTAGAACGGTAAGGACTTCATTTAAATAGATGACAAAGTCGAAGGACCTTTGAGGAACCTGAGTGGCAGAGGAATGAGTAGTTGGCAGTGGAAGATTATGACAGCTCTCGTTCAGTTTTAATGAGTAGTTAGAAGTGAAGAATTCAGCAGCTTTTAGCTTTTTCGAGATCGGTTCTGATCAAATTCCCATTGTCAGTCCTCAACACAGGCAGTTTTTGTGCTTGTTTAATTCTTTTAGCGAGGAAGTTATGAAACTTTTTCATACATGTTTTAGACAAACGCCGCTCACGATATGCAAGGTATTTTTTCATTTGATAGTCAAGATCAGCGCAAATTTTTCTATAGAGAGCGTTGTTCAAAGGGTTATCAAGATGGTAGAAGAGTCGATTCTTTTGGTCAAATAGATTTCGTAAATGCAAAGGATAATTAGGTACATAATTTTTGTTAAACTTCAGCGGGACAAACTTGTCTAAACTATCGTACATCACTAGGCAAAAGCGGCGATACATTTCTGCAACCGACTGATAGTTGTCGGAAACTTCCATCCAGTCCACACGAGCGAGAAATTTACGTAACTCGGAATAGTTCACGCAACTGAAATCTGGCAAGGGCAGATAGAGGGGTTGATCAGTATTAAAGTCGAAAATGAAAGAAACAACATTATGATCGGAATTGGCAAAGGGAGGCAGAATTTCGATACCACTGATACTAGATCCGGAAGAAAGAAGGAGGTCGAAAATGGAACGTAAACGAGTGGGAGCATGAATGTTTTGGGCTACATCACAACTTTCCAACAAAGTTTTGAAGCGTTCAGTAGTGGAATTACTATGTTTCTTCATGTCAACATTGAAGCCTCCCACAACTATGATTTTAGGAGACGAAAGGCAGAGTTCAAAAATAGAATCAAACAAGGTATCATCATTAGTCTTAGCAGAATCTGGAGATCGATACGTAACTACAAATTCGAGAGAATGAGGTATGAAAGGAGTTTAAGACACAGCATATCAGCAGCCATTTGACGTTTGAGTGGAATGAGAACCGCGTGAAATTTGTCTCTAACTAAGCAGCAGACACCATCCCCGTTTTTGAAGCGGCCTGTCTGAGCGAAACACGAAGTATGGTAAATCGGTTATCAGTTCAGAATCGGAAATTGTAGAGCTGAGCCATGTTTCAGTAGCGGCTAATACATCAAGTTGGTGAAGACGAAGAAAAGAATGAAAAAAGTGCCATTTGTTTACTATGCTGCGTGCGTTAAACAAAATAAATTTTGTCTTAGAGAGAGGTCCACGCTGGATTATAAGCTTCGAGTCATTGGTCTGCGGGAAAGTTCGGTGATGTGGGTGAGAGTATCTTTGTAAACCACCCACTCACGCGTAGATGACCGTTCATTTCTTGGACGAGCCTCGTGCCTTAACTCATAATCCCGTTTTTGTTCTGCCGCGGTCATGCTTTTACGTACAAATATGTTCGAAAGGCTTGTGCGGCGTAGGAGGTGCGCTCTTGACAGAGCCTTTGCTCAGTGGGAGAGAGAAGGGAGTACAACTTTAACAAGACGTGGCTTGTTACCGTTGAACTTTCCCAACCTATAAGCTACTTCGGGCAGGCAGCACCCAATTCCGCTAAGCCAGTGATCACAATACGAATTGCAAGTCTGCATAGCGTGTGAGACTTTTCTTGGCTGCAGAAGAAAAAGCTCAGTAAACATTTTCAGATAAACACGCATATCAGGTGTGGATGCTGAGATGTTGCTTAGTCTCTTCCACAATAAGGTCTTCTTTATTTATGAAAACCACCTTCAAAGACAATCCTCGCGCGATTCCTAGAGCACCCTCCAAATGTAGCTATATGTTCACTTAATTGCAGAAATTGTACTGCAGTTTCCTGAGCGTACTTTATATAACGGTAAAATTAGCAAGCAGGAAGAGATTAGTTGGTACCAGTTATTAATAGTACATCGAGTATTTATTTCAACAGTTTTGAAACTGGCTAACCATGCATTTCCAGTGAACATGGCTACGCGTGCCCTTCCATCGAAGTTTTTTTGCATATCACATTTAGAAAACATTTCTTATCACAAGTGCAGAACAAATGAAACCAAGTTTGCAGTCCTACATTCCTTACGGAGCGTAAACGAGGTAACACCTACTTAAGTTACCGGTCCCATTTCTTCAATCGGTATCTCTCTGGCGCATTATCGACTTCTTTCATAGTCCACAATTTTCAAACCCTTTTACTATCAAGAGCATATGGCAGTGAAAAAGCCCTCGGTTTGGAAACTCTTTAATGTGAGCATGAGCTTCTACTAAACTAATACTTATTTTCTGAGAAGATTATTACTCAACGAAAGCCAGCCGAGCTGCGGTTTGGGAGAAGGGCGAGTGTGAACAGTTCAAGACACTTCGCGACGACTACATTGATTCTGGGATTGCTGGTCTTTATGGTTTTTCATCACGCTACTCATATACTAATACATGAATAGAACTTCGTAGTGTTAGCAACGCCTTTCTTTTTATCTTATTTTTATAGCTTGTTTTGCTTCAACTACTCCTCCATAACATTAGTTTGTTGGAATTTAGAATCGCAAAAGTTTCAGCTTCCTTGAATCTTGGCAAAATGACTGTGAATGTTCGACTGATAATGGCAAGCATTAGCCAAGATTGCTAACAATTGTTAACAGTTTTTTGTTACGGCTAATTTTTCGGCGTTGTCGCCCTCGTCAGAGCCTGGAAAGTGAAAACATTTGCGATATATCCTCTCAAATGCCTCATCCAGAGCAACTCATCATCCCCTAAGATATAACACCCGGAAACAAAAACCAAAAGAGCCCAAATCGTTGTACCTACCTCAGTAGCCGCATTGGTGTGACATCCGTGTGGTGGAATCGCTATACTAATACTAATTAGGATGCGACCCGCATATGACCCCACAGATCAAAACCCGCAAAGGTCTTGATACATAGCCAACTCGTTGGTCACGGCTATGCACTTTTCCATTTTATTCATTTTTGGACTTTTTGCATTTATCCAAAACGTTTCTAGAGTTCCGCGAGCTATAATTTCGGGTTCATACGATAGGATCGGTGCAGCAATACAGAAAGGAGCATTTCCATGACATTGTCTTTACACTAGAGACAATGCATCACCTTCCTTCCCGTATAGGAATATTACACATTCTGGAGTAAGACAGACGCGATCGTACATTCTATTTCGAACTAATTGCTTCTTGAGATTTGTTGTAGATATTTCCACAATTCTCACTTGGTCCTCGACACTGCATTGACTACGAGACTAGCCCAGCCTTACTCGATTCGTCGAAAAAAAGGGCAGGCAGAAATTGATCTTATTCAAGTCAATCAATGTAGCATATTCTCGCTGCGCACCAAGACCTGGCCTGCGCGCTACATTAGCAGTGTAACCGTTAGAATTACACCTGGCCAATCGTTGATCGACCAGAACGGAAACCGGTTCATCACAGGTGAATTCATCGTGATTTGTGATAAGCCGATCCAGGGCTACCTGCTTTAACACTTCTCAATCTTGTCTCCGCAGATGCAAGAGGAAACTTCTTCCTTGGCATCGAAACCGGAACCTTTTCTTTGCAGCGTCCTCTATACAACTGGTGAAAAAATCGTACTTCAACCATGTATCATCAAGCTGAGAAGAACTAAGCGATGGTCGGGGTCGAAAGCACCGTCCCACACATCTTTAAATTTTCGGTTCTTCGTCAAGGGATGTTCCTTCCTATAACGAGTCAAGCTGTAGATTGAGAGTTGTCATTTTCCGCTGGCGCTGTTCTTCTTCTGTTAAAAAGGTCGCTCTTGCCATTGAAGCTGATGGCGCCGATGATTCCTCTCAAGCGTAAATGCAATAATGAGATTTGTCAGCCCACAAAGACGTACCGACCACTATCGTCGTCCCACCTTGGCTTCGCAGGATTTTACCATTTTCTAAACACATCGGACTGTACTTCAAGAATAATGTTTGCATACGCATCAGTTCGGACGATGACAGCTTGTTTCCCGGGTATCTTGGATATCAACGTGTTTAGCTGCTTAAAGGCAGCATACCACGAATATAAGGTGGTGCGGATTTCAGGTGGAGTATCCGTATACGGGGTCGTAGATTATGGAGAAGGAGTAGTCCCTCTCATCTCTCCCTGCATCACTGAAAACAGCCGCCTCCAGAATGCTGCTTTGTACGACATCATCTATTGCAACACTCCACCCCTTGCGCCGCCTCCGCCCTGCGATTCGTCAAAAACCAATTCGGATTCCGGGCAGTAAGAGAGCTACACGTGCAAGGGTGGCGCGCTGCAATAGAAAGCATCGTACAAAACAGCATTCAGGGGCCGGCTGCTTGCAGTGATTCAGGGAGAGATGAGGGAACCACCCCGGTCTCCATATTCTACGACCCCGTATACGGATACTCCACCCGAAATCCGTATTACCAGATTCGTGGTATGCTGCTTTCAAGGCTACTTAACTGCTACGAGTGCTTAAGATTATCACAAGACCTCCGTAGGTTCATTAGGACTTACAATTTAGTTTGTGTCCTCTGCAATCCCGCAGTACAGAGGCACCTCGAAGTAGAGCCAAATTCCCGCACCATGTTATTGTAGTTGTTTCTCACAGCTACAACTTACTACGTCCTTCTCATCAGCTTTGTCGCAATATATGATGTAGTCTTCGATGCTGATGACGGGACGTCCTCTGACGCCCGTTTCCTGCAATAGAGTAAACGGCGTATGCAGGTATCGGGGCATTCTGGACGTAGCGGCTTGTTGGAGTTTAAAGTTCTGTGAAAAAGCGTACGAGTTATATAACTTGCGCCATAAAACGGTGCAAATTTTATAACTCGTACGCTCCCGCGACGTCTACTCAGATGTCCGATTGAATTCAGTAAAAGTAGGGCAACCACGAAAAGGTAACAATTAGGTTTGTAAACGCGGCCTCAAACACAATGCAAATACCACTTATTGAAACCAACGTGCAAACCTGAGATACTTGGGCGGACCTACTGCTCTACTACTACTACTCTGTTAATCTCTCCTTTCCGTTCTTTCATAGCGCACTATCCCGTGCAAATCCCCTTGAATTTCACCCATCTCCTGTTTCTTTTTGCCGACTCTGTAGCACCTAATCTACTCGCGTTGAGTCCGCCTCAATCAAAAAAAGTTGATTCCTCAAACGAAGACGGTCGCATGCAAATGTAAAAACAGACTAAGTCACTTTGTAAATGACAGGGTATAACGTAGCGATAATCAGGGGACGTTTCAAAATTTGTAGAAGTAAACGTTGGTTAAAAGCGATGCAAGGCGCTGATTAGCTTAGACTAGCCTCTACTTATAAAGTTCAACAGCAATTAACAACATTCATGATCGCTTTGTACAACCTCACACCTTACAATGAGTAGAATAAATAAAATTGTAAACGATCTTAGGATCCATATCAAGTTGTGCTCAAAGTCGGCTGCTTTTTACCTTCGCTCGGTGTGAACCATTTATAATCTCATGCTAGACTGAACGGTTCGATGGAAACTTACTGAGTTGGTCTTTCCATGCAAAAAGGTGTGTTGTCTTTTTTACATGATCTCGATTACTGAGAAAAAGTTTTGTTTTTGTGTGCATCGCCAGGAAGGAAAAGGGTCAGGGAGACGATAAATCCCAATTCTGCCCAACACATTTAAATTTGTATTTTTCCATGATGAATGTGTAGAAAATCAGCATGTTAGTCCTCAAGTGAAGGATATACCCTGGAGGTCTCTGTCCAAAGTAATTGGGGTTTTGCCTCCATGTTGCGTTAGCACTCCTACGCAACTTCAAGGAAATGGCTATCTCAAGGTGCTTCTCTTGATGTGTTTTTTTTTTGAAGGCATGCTTAGTATGAGACTATATAAACTGGATCCTTAGAGCATGCACTCCATTGCGGTTAACTGCTTTATCAATGAATCCGATGTTTCCAAGTAACGCTATTCGTTGTTATTTTCCAACTAACGAAAGGGTGACTTTTCTCTGTACGTACATGAGTACAGTCACATGCACGCAGTCGTTTTGCTTGTTTGAAACAGATACGCAAAAATACGCTTAGGCCTGGTTACAATGTCGTCGAACATTCAGTCGTCCCAAACCAATCTTCGGAGTTGAAAATTCCGTCTCATGATGTACGTTTCATTGACCTGCGCAATGGTACTGGAGCCTCCATTTTTGGGCGTGTTATCATTCTCCGTGAGTGATTCTACGATGGTGTCCCGGAACAACATATTCCATTCTAAAGGAATGCCCGGCTAAACTGGTGCTATTTACGCATGTTTCGACGGTTCCTCCTTATCACTGACGAGGAGAATAAACGTTAGGAACAACAATTATCGAGAACAGCTCAACTTTTTTAAGAACGTAGTCAAAGTTCATGAGGTATCCAATCTCGACCATAATATCTGCTCGTTGTAGGTA
Source organism: Necator americanus (assembly GCF_031761385.1). Taxonomy (NCBI): domain Eukaryota; kingdom Metazoa; phylum Nematoda; class Chromadorea; order Rhabditida; family Ancylostomatidae; genus Necator; species Necator americanus. Next base: position 15,530,703 of record NC_087375.1, read on the forward strand.
ATCACTAAAGTCTTTCAATCCTTTTCAGTCGGAGGTGTCGGATAAGTTGAAAGCAACCTTGAGAGTAGTAATATTAATTCAGTTAAAAAATAAAGTGAATGGCTTTTCGAATTCCAAGTTTTTCAAGTACACGCATGCCACGCAGCAGAGATAGTTGTATGTTTTCTTCACATTTTGAACAACGCATAGTGTCGTTACCTCCGCTTCATCGACATACTCAAACAGTGTTGGGATGATACTTACAGTACTCATGGTAATATAAATAATATTTGCAGAATTTCATGCTATTTGTCATGGTTCTATTAGCTCATTTCTTCCTTATCGCTTCTGTGATTGTATGTCTAGGAGGTAAATCTACATCTCTTCATTTTCTTTTCAGAATTCTCTTGCTATTATGACGTTATATACAACCAGTCTGAACGTCCGACTAAAGCCGGACTTCAGACTTTTTGTGATATTCGCTTCGCTCCCCTTCACTGCACTGATTAACAAAAATTAATACCAGTGTCATTTCCTGTGCAATTGGACTTGTGTATGTCTAACAATCTTTCTTCATCTTTCTATCATAAATAAAGGCAAAAGATTTCGTAGTGTTGTTTTTAAACGCGTCAGTTTTACATTCGGAGAACATTCAAACTACAGCTTCAATCACTCTTTACCAATATATTATAGACAAAATTTAAAAGCATTACTCGAAATGTGTTTTCCTCCTGCTCTCCCCCCCCCCTCCCCCAACAGTTATCAAAGAATGATGTTTTAACTTAAAATGACGTCAAAGACATCATCCTACAGATATAATCGGGTCAAAACGACATGAACACGGACATTTGCGCAAGCGGCTGCGCTCAAAGCGGAACGGTGGAGCGTAGCGGTTGGGATCGTGTAAGGATCCACGCTACCGCCACACACCTCTGCTGTTCGCCATGGTCCCACCTCGATTCCAACCGCTGTCTCCACCGCACCGCTTCCGAGCGCGGCCGCTTGCGTAACGGTCCGTGTTTCAAGTCGTATTGACCCAACTATATAAAGATAACGTTCTACGTCAGATCATGTAAACTGCTCGCTACCATTTAAGCACCCGTTTGCATGCGTGTTTCCACTTTCTGAGTAAGAGATGTTACCAAGTTGAGGCGAACGTGGAAGGAAATAGATGCACGAAGGAGTCATAAAGGTAAAATCAACGCGCGCAGTGACCGAAGTGGATGAAACAGCTGCAAAGTCTCATTTACCTTTTGCGATATATATATAATATATACATATAATATATATATATAGTATATGTATATATATATATATATATATATATATATATATATATATGCGTGACAGACTAAGTCCGTTATTTTCCTTTTCGAAAAAACAGGCTGTTGCTGAGTGGTGTCAGTGCTCATCTTGTCCGATTTCACTTGCTTGAGTCATGTGCTCAATGTCCTTGATAAAAAAAAGGTGTATATTCTAATCTGCTTTCATCAAAAACATGACAAATACTCTATTTTCCGATCACAACTTTCAATAGCGACGCAACACAATAATGATAGGCTCTTATTTTGGAATTACAACAGAAAAAATATTCTTACCCTGTTATAATACCTTGAAAATTTCCCTTAGGTCATCGCGATCAAGAACCATCGAGTGGTGAATTTTCTGCTGAAAGTTGTTCTTCGAGCTCATTGTCAGAAGTGAGTGGTGTATTGCATTATGAGAGGTAACTCAAAATTTTTCTTCAAACCCTTTTTATGAAGAAATACTCCACTTGTTCATTCCTCGTCAATATTTATCAAGATGAAGGCAGAAACCATTGAGAATTTTCGTCTTACTGCTCAAAGTTCTAGTCGCTGAACTTTTCAACAAGTCATCTCCTCTCTACAGCAGCAATGGAGGTCGTTGAAAAGCAGTCTCAATGATTTCTCGAGTAATGACAATTTGTCATAAACAGCTTGAAAATCAGCGGCAGTAAAATAAAAAATGCTTCCACTTGCATAGGGATAGACGACAAAGTATTTGGCATTAGTGAATCCGCTTTGGATGTTAAATACGTTCAAATTCAAATTGTTGGAGGGTTACGAGCGGCTTGATGATTGGCGCACTTTATTTTACACATTTATTTTACACACATGTACATACATGTGTAACAAAATATGTGACAGAAATATCATGGTAAAATAGAGAGTCAAAATATTATAAATATAAATAATAGTAAAAAAAATAGGTGCAAAAAGTAAAGTGTCGGACTAAATATGCGTTGCCTAGAGGTACATTATTCAGTGGAGAGGCTACCTGCTACTACGGCAACATACTTCATCTGCCAGATCCAAGCGAACCATAGTCTGCTTTCCTCTTCTATGATTGCGGATTCGTCGTTCATGCCAAAATCCCACGTACTAAAGCGTACACACCGAAACACTGTCCTTATTCAGTGCTCCTCTTCGACGAAGTGACTTCTATAGTCGGGTCAAAATGACATGAATCACGAGTGTAGTTGCGGTGCATTTGGGTTCGCGCTCGAAGGAGGCAGCAGTTGGAACCGGGTTGGAACCGTCGGAAACTGCAGCGGTGGATAGTGCCAGCAAAGGTTTCTACACGCTCCACCGAAGCACCTTGAGAGAAGCCGCGTACGCTATGCGTTATGTCGTTTTGACCCTACTATACTTCTCTTCGACACCGCCGGTATTTGAAAATAATGGGGCTTTCCTCTTTTCCAACTTCTAACTCAAAATAAATTGATATTATTCTCATATCGTTGAAGTCATGAATCCAACATCAGATTAGAAAAACAGCTAGCTACACCTTAAACAAATGAGTGTGAACTTCTTCTTGTCGTCTTTGCTAGTGGAAAGCAAAATCGCGTAAGCGTAAATTTGGGGACATAACATTGCAGTATTAAAGATATTGTTCCACAACCATGAGACGATTTCCTACATACATTTAGTTCTACATTGTTTTTCCATCAATGGCGTTTCTTACTTCAATTCGTCACCAATTTTGCCTCTTCGGACAAATCTCGAGATTTTGAGACTATCATACAACACGACCAGAATTCTGCGTTCAGAGTTTCATACCAGAACAAGGAAGACTATTTCAGTGGTGGATTGATAATTCTGATGTAGATGCAGTCTGGAAAGCACAATATTTCTAAATGAGCGACAAGTATACGCACAAAAAGTGAAAGAAGCAAAGGTTCTTTGACTCACACTGTGACCATAAGTCATAGTGGCATGATATGAAGGGCAACTGTACACTTTGAACCTTAAAATTGGCTGAAATTTCTCGGATGTCCATAAATAGAAGATGCAAATAGGTATAGACAAAAAACTTGATAATGGTCAGCTGTGACTGCCACTGATGATCTGAATTTGAAAAATCTGAAATGAAACTAAGATGGTAATCATATTGTAAATTTGTACATCTCTCACTTATCTAGTGCTTTTAAGTCCCATACTGCTCAGTTGATCGTGAAAGATAAATTAAGAAAAAAAAATGAGATGAGGAGGTCTTAGTCGAACACATACTGTATTAGAAGTGCCAGCTACTCGTTTCATTGCTAATAACGACAAGGACGAAGGTGAAACGCCTTGGGATGTGCAACGCATTCTTCAGTAGAGTCAAAACAACATGAAGTGCGGCGCAGAGAAGCGGTTAGAAGTGCACTAGAACCTTTGCTGGCACCACTCATCCATAGAGTTTGCGATCCCACCTTGGTTCCAACCGCGCCTCACGTCATTTTGGCACCACTATACGTCAATCCAGTATTGTAGATGTTCATAAACGCATTTGCCATCTTCACGGCAAGCACAAACCGACAAAGTATTGTCGATTTGTGCTTCAAGTCAATTTTTCTATCCAGTCAATTTTCTTATTCTTCCAAGCAAGGTTGGTCTCAATTTAACGTCGAGAATGGAAGGCTTTTCCTTCTTGGGTGGTTCCAAACAAACAAATAACCAATCACCAACCCATCTGCGATAAGGTATCTTCCAGCCTTCAGAGATAAAACGACCTAAATAACGCCGTGCAAGGCCTTCAAATCTCTACCGTGACTGGAACAAAAGTTCTAGAGAAGAAAAGTTCTCATTACAGCATTTCGATTGCAAACCATTTTAGGACAAGTCTACGCGAAAGGTGGCAGGAGACTCTACCGCGAGGGGACGTAGAGAAAGAGTAAAACATAAAAAGCGAGGAAGAGGGAGTAAAGCGAAAAAGTCGCACCATTCCCTGAAACGTGAAAAACGAAATGGTGGGAAGAAAAGTATAACTAAGAAACAAAACGTAAAAGAAGAGCAGTTGAAGGAAAAAGAGAGTGAAGGTACGTTCTTTAGTATATTCTAGTCGTACTCTACATATTTCAAATAGAAGCTCCTGTTCTTATACCTAGCCTGGGATACATGAAGTATGGTAGGTCAGAATGCTGGTTCGGAAATTCTAAGGTTCACCATTTGCAACAATAAGTCGCAACTTTTTCTAAAGAATGGTTGTTTATAGATTCTTCTTCACCAGAAGACATCTATGCCGAAGACACCATAAATGAATGCAAGAGTGAGTGGGGAAAAGAGATGCCATACATTAAGGCTAGTGGTAAGCAATTGGGTCTGAAGCAAGGAAAGAAATCACGCGATTACCTCCCTCTTGCACTTGATGACACGCCTTCATCACCCAATGGTCTCGACCCAGCATGTGAACAGAAAAAAGACATACCATCATCTTCGGACATTTTCAATCTTTCGCGGGAACAGAAAACTCAAACGTTGCCGATAGAGTACGATGAAAAGGAAAAAATAAAAAGCAAGAATGTTACAGAAAAAACGACTAGAAAAGATCAGTGTGCTTTTCATAGTGCAGAAAAGCTTCAAAAGGAGAGTGAAATGTATGTAGAACAGAAAACTCAGCGCTGTAACAGCGAGAAACGCAAGGAAGTGGGGCAATTCTCACAACATTACCTCCATACTCCTGTGCTCAAGCTTCCGAGGCAGAAGTTAATGGGGTGTACACATACTACTGACAACAAACCCCCAAGCAAATTTTCTTCCAAGATATGCCCTGGAACGTCTCTGCATGGAAAGAACCTCCAAGGATCCTCTGAAAATTTGGAGCTAGGTTTTTTTAATGCAGGATCCAAGGAGAAACTTACATCCTCATCATCCCAAGGAGTACAGTCCAGAGAATCCATGAAAAACCTTGCACTGAAGCAGAGATCAAAAACATTCTCGAACGAAAGGATTAGAAACAGTTTTGCGGAAAATAAGGTCCCACTCTGCAACGAAGCAACTCAGAGAAGTCTTGAGGGCGGAGATATCATGCGCCATGATTTTATGCGAGGCGGAAAAGTTCAATCTAAAGAGTCTTTGCGATCAACAAATGATTTATTAGGGCAGAATTATAAACCTAAACGAGTATTGCCAGAGAGAAATCGTGTTATGCAGAGTCAAGATGTTATCTCTTCAGACTCGGCTGAATCGCGTAAGCAAAGCAAAGATAAATTTCAGTCAGATGAAGGTTACAAGTTTAAGTCCGTTTCATCGGAAAGTAAAGTGATAGGACAATCTAGCGAAGACGAGTTCTTAAAGAACTCAAAGCATAAGACCATATCCAACATTAGAAAAGTGTCGTCTCTTCGCAGTCGTCTTTTACCACTGAATACTCTCGTCAGAAGCCGTGAAGTTATCCACGGCGAGACCGCGAAAAAAAAAGATCCAACAGGAAGGCATTTAAAAAGGCACACAGGAAAGGCAGACAACGTAAGATCTAAAAACAAACCAAATAAAGTTTCACGCAAGAAGACTAAGCTATTTCCACAGCCGATCAAACGCACATCGAAAAAAGTGAAGTCCACATCTGAAGAAAGCAAAGATTCACAAACTAATGCTAAACATTCGTTAAGAAAAAAAGTTACCCCTCACAAAAAACGATCAAAAAATTGAGGATCGAGTGAATTTTACAAGAACTGCCTCTCTACGTGATAAGTGGTCCAATTTCAGCACAAAAAAATTCACAAGAGATCTCCCGCGTTCTTATTTTACAGTAATCAACTCATTACACCTGTAATTTTATACATGCATGATCAAAAAATGAAAACATATGTGAGGATTTTTGTTGAGAATAAAATCATTTTGTGATGGTCTTTGCAACAATTATGTGGAAGGTGATGAATGTTACTTAAAGAGTCAAATTTACAAACAATTATTGGTGATTATGAACGGTTAAATTCAAGAATAATCATATCTTAAAGACTTTTTCTGGGCTCACTTCGCTCAAATCAATAAAAATTCAAAAGTGCGTCTCCTTCAGATTTCTGCCATAGAATTGAAGTCTGCCTCTTTAAAAAAAACGCTCTTATCGCTTTTTTTGCGAAAATATGTGCTTTACACAATTGAAAAACTCCGCATTTTTCTTTCTAGAAGTGTCAGTCCTACGTTTAGAGAAAATTCAAACTCAATTTAGGATTTATGTTTTGATTAAAACTCCACAATTTGAAAACATTGTTCGAAGTACTAGTTTTCTTTTTCTCGACAATTAACAGAGAATGTGACAACGTGAAATGAGGTGAATTTCATCATCACTGTAACAAAGTTAAAGGGTTCTACGTCAGATCAGGTATTTCTATTAGCCATATGACTTTGAAAGCGTAGGCGCCTGCTAGCGAATACAGTTCGCATAGGCCGTTCATAAGAGTTCATATATGGGATTAAAGACTTCCGTATTTTCCCAAGATAAGGTCACAATGAGGTGGGTATTGTCTAGTCGACTATAGGTTCCGCTGCCTGCACGATCGATCGGAAGTTCGAATCCGCCCCAGTGCTCACAATGCTTTCCATTCCCCCAGGGTCTATAAATTGGTACCGAACTTGTCTGGGAGGATAAAATCACTTGCTTGGCACATCGGCTTGCCCTCGCAGGCCATTTTATGGGCCAGTTACACGTTCGTAACCTCAAGTGATTCTGAATTGAAGAGAACGTGGCGCATTCCAAGCGGATTGATTAACGCCAGACACTTCATCCAGTTACCAATGGTGTTGCAACTCCGCTTACTCGCATGTATGGTGATGTCACTGCATAGAGGATATAAGCATAAAGATAGTTTTCTCTTTCTGCAACGTTTTTGCCGCTGCAATCGTTTACACTTAAAGGCATCGCTCCACGAATCTGAGGTGGTGCAGATTTCAGGTGGAGTATTTGTATACGGGATGGGAGACTATGGAGAGGGGGGTGATTCCGTCCATTTCTCCCTAATTGCCGTAATAAACGCCCCGGAAGATGCGACGCCGCACAAGACTGGCGCGCTCCAGTCGAACTCCTTGTAGGAAATAGTGCGCCAGAACGCCTGAAGCCGTATCTTCCGGACCGTTTTTTACAACAATTAGGAAGAAATGAACGGAATCACCCCCCTCTCCATAGTCTCCCATCCCGTATACGAATACTCCACTTGAAATCTGCACCACCTCAGATTCGTGATGTGATGCCTTTAACTGCTACAAAATGCCTGTCGTTTCGAGCTTTCATGCTTTCGAAAAAACCATACGCAACCATATTTTCCTCCTGTTGGAGCGAGTAGGCGGTATTTCTCATTGCAAGGTGTACAGAAGTGAGGCAGATCCTTCATATCAAACTGGAGATCCACTTCTACTGCACAGCCTTCTACTTCGAGGGTACAGCAGGTACAGTGATCATAAATGCAAAGATACACAGTAGCTTTGTGCGACCAACCTCATTTTGGAATGCTTCAAACATCATCAAGGTTACAGGAAGTGGATGGATGTGTTCTATGTCTGTTCATACCAAAAAAAAAGATCTCATTACAAGCGAATTTGATCCCATGCATGTCTTTGTAGGAAAGTTTTTTTTTAAGAATTGAAACCAAAAAAAAACAGCTGTAAATTACTTTACCTGGGGTAAATCCGTTTGTTCAGATAACATTCATCATAAACGTGCGGTTTTCTCAACTAGGAAAGACGAAATTTTCAAGGAGTATTTGAGTGAATAACAACCTTTTTCCCAATCTCTAGTATTATATTCTTTAGCATTAGTAACAAACAGCTATAGACGCAAGCATAGTACAATACTCTGCATGAACATTGAAAAACCGACGGCGAGTGACGGTGCGGCACCGTCGGCCACTCACCGGCCGTCGGCTTGCTCATAACTGCTCATAAAATGGAAACTTCAGGACAACTTATATATCATTAGATTCCTCTCTTTGAGATCTATGGAAAAAGCGACATATTCTTAAGAAAGGAGCAAAATGACACCAAATATGCGCCAAAAAGCAATAACTGGAACCTAACATAGCCTAAGGTTATAGTTGAAAAAGTTAGCTTAGTTTTTTTTTATAGTGTTCAGAGACTCAAACTTTCACATTTGATCAGAACAGCAAGAAATTGTTGTAGGCAAGTACATGAAACTGTTGATTTGTTATTTTTTAGTCATTTGTGCGTCATTTTTAGTCGTTTTAATTGTTGTATAAAATAGCGGTTCATCCTTACTTTGAACGTTTGTTGCATGGAAGGAAGTTGTCAAAACAGCCTATAAAATCGCGGTTGAGCACAACTGTTTCTGAATTTTGTGAGATTTGTATTGCATATAGACAGACGAACCCCGCTCGTACACTAGAGTATCGCAAATTTTGAAAGTCCCACTTTTCTCGTTAATCACCAGAAAAGAGTTCAAATTGAAAGAATCTAAGCACAACTCTTATAACAGATAATGCGCATTAGTTTGTAGGGTCTGTTTTTCTCTGAATAGATTTTCTCGCTCTATTATAACACCTTTTTTTCATATCATTCCATAGAAAGGAAGAGTATGAAACTTACAATTAAATTTTATGCAACTATTTCAATACTATGCTCCTTGATTTACAAAAAATCGAGTTCGCCACAGAACTTAGAGAAACAAAAATATGCGACGTCTATATAAATGTTGCCTTTTCAACATTGTAGTTGCCAATGGTGCAATAGGCCAGCCTTGGTTGAGGTGCGAAAATACCGCGAAGCCTGATAGAAAAAAATCTCGAATAGCTTTGGAAACGATATCATTCAACTCTAAGTTCTGTGGCGAACTCGATTTTTTGTGAATCAAGGAGCATAGTATTGAAATAGTTGCATAAAATTTAATAGTAAGCTTCATACTCTTCCTTTCTATGAAATGTTATGAAAAGGTGTTATAATAGAGCGAGAAAATCTATTCAGAGGAAAAGAAACCCTATAAACTAATGCGCATTATCTGTTTTGTATACCATGTTTGTTACTACTGTTTGTTTCTTTAGCTGTTTGTTACTAATACCGTTTGCTTGATCGATGCAGCACCATTTAGTTTTGCATCTCGAAACGACTAAATTGGCTCAGTGATTAACTTTACATTTTCTTTCAACCGCTTACATGATTATAAAGCTGGAGAGGCTCGAAAGAAACATTGATAGTACATTCTGATTACAGCGACGAGTTGTCTTTATTGTGAATCGATTACCGTTAAGTTCTTATCAAGCCTGTACAATTTGTTTTTTGGAAATTCGTGTTGCAATGAAAAAAAGAGAGCTTTGCTTGTTATCCTGTTTTTTACACACTGGAAGATCTCCTGATACACACTGATATGTCGCAATATTGTTGATCAACTTCAGTAATGTTTATTCTCCACTCGTTTTCTTCCTAACCACTTGTGGCCTGATCCGCTCCCGTGTAGGAACTGGTGATTACCTTTACAGTTTAAAATTTACGTCTTTATTAACAGAAGAAAAGGCCAAAGCAAGCATATTAAGTTTTTAGAGTTCGGAGCAGGACACTACTCGCGAAGAACTTTTAATGACACTTAGATGAATAGCTCAAATCAGAAACAGACAGATTCTTATGAAGAAACGCAAAGCGATTCGTCAATTTGGGCATCGGAGCGAGAATGGCATCCATTCGATTCAGGAGACGAAGGCGATATCGATTCTTATTCCGCGACAGCTTCACTCCGAAGCGAAGATTTTGAAATTTGTTCTCCAGTAGTTGTCGATCAGAGTCCTGTGACGGGTGAAGAACCAGATCGAATTGTTTACATCAATGCTCGAAAACAATCATGTAGAAAAACCGTAGAGTGGGCAAAATCTGTCAGGAGGGTACATGCTACAAGAGAAAGAACAACGAAAACCTCTTCTGAAAGCACCTCTAGCTGCAAATCACAAAGTGATAATACGAAGGTTTGTCAGAGCACTAATCAAGAATTAATCATTAATTTCGTCATATTTATGGGACCAGATTAGGCATCCTTAACGCCATTACATTTGCTTTTTCCACTTCTCTGATATAATGCACTTTTGGGGTTAGGAGTGGAAGGAAAAGGAAGGTGATGAGACGATATAGAGAAAAAAAGAGTCAAATTCTCTCAGATTTTGAGTAGCTGCGTTATATAGTCAAGTCCTCAGGGACCAGCTTTACAGGATTGGGTGTTTCTTATAACGTCTGATCACTTCTATCATCTGTATCAGCTGTGCTCCCTTTCTTCATCGATTTGCTCGAGCGGGCACCAGTAATACTTTCATTTGTCCCGATCGCGAGCAGGTTTTGCCCAGTGGCATCTCTTCTTGCGGGGGACTCGAAGAGCAACGCATTTTTCCTTAAACATTGAAGAAAATTGTCGTTGAAACTCATCACGTCTCCGGCCCAACCAATTTTGCTTTGCTTAGCATATGCGGCGGCGTCTCTGATCTTCGATTAGTGATGTAGGAGTGAATTCGAATCCTTTCTTTCCCTTGGGTAAAGCGGGTTACTACTCGCATCACCTTTTCAGTTCCGCGTTCTATGACGCTGATCGCATTTTCCTCCTGCTTGCGAAACCCACGTTTTCGATGCGTAGGCCAAAGCAGAAAGATGTTGCTCAATAGATGAGCACAGAGCCAGATGTTCTTAGTCCCCTTCACTACATCCTCGATGCTCTTAAATGTCCCCAAGCCATTCGTTTCCTTCTGCCCAGCTCGGAGGTCAGGTCGTTCATCATCTTGATTTCCCGACCTAGATCTACAAAGCTGGAGCATTCGGATATGTTCGTTCCGTTGAGCGTGAATGGGGCATCAGAAACCCATCTGTTCCTCACAAACATCGTCTTGTCTAGATTCAGCTGAAGACCGATCCTTCTACACATTTAAGAAAATTCCGCCAGCATCCGTTCCGCCTGATTGATGCTTGTTGTTATAAGAACGATGTCATCAGCGAAACGAAGATAGTGTAAATGCCGCCTGTTAACTTTCACTCCCATGTCATCCCATTCCATTCCTCGCATCAAGTTCTCGAGAGCGGCACTGAATATTTTGGGTGAAATTGTGTCACTCTGACAAAGCCCTCTCTTCACGTCGATTATGACATCATTGTCGAATGGGGAACTTTTGGTCGTGGAGTTGCTAAACAACTCACAAAATATCTTTGTGTATGGAGTAGGGGCGCCTTGGTTGACCTGAACCCTCTTCGAAACCTTGGTTGCTCGCATGACAGTTCTCCCTTCTTATACAACAGCACCGTCTTGCTGGGTTTCAATTGCTTATGAACCTTGAATTCTGACAAATAACGAGTGAAGAGCCTCGCCAGTGTGTTGATGTGGACTGGCGGTAGGTACTTCAGATGTCTAGATTCAGCTGAATTCAGGTTTGATTACGTCGAGACCGGGTGAAGTACGATTCTTTACCGACATGACGGGATGTCGGACTTCCTGAAGAAGGACCTCTGGAATGACATATCCATCTTTTCTCAGATGCTGAGGAGGCAGATGGACATGGCTATCAAAGAGATCTGAGTAGGAGCCATAGATGGTCCTCTTCATTACATTTCTCGATGCAGTGTTTGTTCCATTTGGGTTCAGAAGAGCAGTCATCTTCGTTTTGCGGTTGGAGGAACTGACCTATGGAAATGGCCTCTTCCATACCCCTTCTCGATGCTGCAGTTCTTCCATCTGGGGTTCGCAGAGCAGTCATTGTTGTTTCACAATTGGCGATGTTCGGCGTAGCGAATGCTCTATCCCGCCTCTGCAAAATAGCCAGCCAACATACCTGCCCTTCTCTCTTTAAGGTCTTCCTTTATTGCCTCTCTGCAAAGCCTTGCGAGCTCAGACGTGAGTTCTTGGTTGCCTGCAGCTGGTGTAGCTCCACGCTGACGTATCACCTCTAGAGTTTTTGGAGACAGGCGTCTCTTGGTGGTTTGAAACTCTTCGCTTTCCTCGTCGGTTACAGTAGCGAAGATGTTCTACAAGTCGTTCATATTCGTCAATGTTGCCCATGTCGGTATCTTTCCAGAAGCCGACTAACGAAGCGAAGAGCTTACAGTCGATTATGCTTCTGGAAGATCGTTTTTCGAATTTCGCGGTTTTTCCTCCTTTCCTTGTGAAAGAAAATCTTCCTCGAATAAGACGATGGTCCGATCCGGTATAAAACTTTGGTACAACAGCGACAACCGTGAGGAAAACTTTTACTGACGATGATGTGGTAAATTTCATTATGTCTCCATTAGGAGATTCCCACATCCAGCGTGTAGAGGAGGGCTTTTGAAATTGCGAGTTCCCATGGATGGTCTTAGTCGGCATCATGAACTCGGAAAGCCTCTCTCCCGGCCCATTCCATTGAAAGCCGTGGGTTCCGATGTGAAATTCTCCAGGCGTTCTTCTAGGACCAATTTTGACGTTAAAATCACAGATTATGACCTTGTAGAAGGTATCATCTTCTCTGTAGAACTTCTCCAGGTTCATGTAGAAAGCTTCGACTTCTTCTTCATTGTAGCTTGATGTTGGGGCGTAAACGACGAAGATTGTTAAAGCTGGCGTTGAACCACATATTCTCATTCGTAAACGCTTCGGGTTGTAAGCTGTTCGAGAAGTCGACGTTTTTAGCTATATTCGTGCTGACGGGGACAGCAACTCCAGCAATTCCTCTACATTCGCATGTTTGCAAGCGTACGTGGGTTATAAGAACAGGTCGTCATCCTATTCTTTTTCCGTTTCGGTAGCTTACATGATTCCTGCAACCTAGTTTTTCCTGGCGCTGCCGTACCAGGCTTCCCTCTCAGGAAACTCTTTTCCATAACTGTGTTTTGCACAAAAATTTAAAACCCATGGACAGGTTGCAAGCCTCAAATAAGATGACTTTTTGAAAGAACGTTGCATTCTTCCAAAAGTGGAGCTTATTTGTTAGAGGCGACTCCAAACCGCCCGTCTCCCTTGCAGCTCCCAGTCACCTGAATGCACGCTTTTGGCCAGACCGACATGCAGTGAACCGATTCTGGTAGGACTCTATCCCTGAGTGGGACAGTGTGATCTTATGAGCCGATCCTGCCACAACAAAAACACTGAGTCGGAGTCCATCCCCTCAATCCACCTGCATCTCTGGGCATTTACAAGGTCGCTCTTGGTCCGCCATTAGTCCCCTATCCACCACATGGGGACGCGCGAAGTAGCCTCCCGGCTGCGAGCCCAGCTAATGAGGGAGATCAGTGGATGACATGCGATAATGCAGAGTATAGGCTCCACCATTTGAGCTCAGTGCAATTGAATAACCACAGGTATGATGGTCTACCATATGATGCAGGTGCAATTATCAGACTACAACAGTCATGTTTTATCACTCCAACGCTTCCTCGCACTGGTTGTCGAATTTTCTTGCATCACAGCCGGACATAAGTGACAGAACAAGCGCGTTACTATATAGCATGATATGAGTCGATATGAGATGGCACGATATGACATTTCTAGAGATATAGAGCAGATACAGAAATAGAGGTTCACATGCATGGCTCAAACCCACTTTCTAATATATATGTATATAATGACATGCTATATAATAACGCGCTTACTCCGTGTGTGTATATATGTATGTGTGCCACGAAAATACTCTACCAAAGATGAAAACTGTCCCATCAGCGAGGACCGAATCAGCGCCAATCGCTTGACAGGTGAGCATTCTACCATCGTACTGCTGTTAAGGGATATAATAAGGCATCTGATACACTTAATAGAGCAGGTTACTTTTCGTTATATATTGGAGAGGACATATAATACTTCACGACTATGTTCACCTCCAATTCTACGAAGCAGTAAAACTGATAAGTCCTTCAAATATACAAGTAGATTGAAACTTCTTTTTAGGGCATTCACAAATCGCAAACTTATCGCATTCTCTTTTTGAATATTTTCTTCTGAGATTTCCTAATAGTTTTTTATCATCAATAAAAAAGTATCGAAAATCACAATTTCTTAGCTTTTTCTCGCAGAATTGAAAAGCCAAGAAGTTGTGATTTATGATAGCCATTGCCTTTTCTGATGAGCTTCATTGATATAATCTATTAAACAATTACGTTTTCAAAATTTTGTTGCAAAGAAAATATGTGATGTTCTAGAGTTAAACTTGAACACGAGAAAAACATCAAACGTGAAAGTTTGTTATACATTCGATCTCAGCATTCCATTGGATCCTTGTTCCTTTTCTCATTTTGAAAAAAACATCTTTCTTAGCATTTGCAGCAACAAGCAAAAGAACAAAGAATTCTTTTGTTTCGTTGGTAATTTTCCCGTGGGTATTAACTTCACTACTTCGTTTCGCGCGTGTTTATGTGCTTTTTGTTACAAATTACAAACCTCCAGGTTTTTTATGTTGTTGCGAGAAAAAGTATGTAAACTGAAGCTAAAACAAACATTCTTACTTACTTAGATACTTAGATACTTACTTCTCTTCACCGGACGTGCGGGCCCCAGCATCTCTTCCACTCGTTTCGTTCCCTCGCCATTGTCATCCAAGATGTTCTCAAGCTTCGTGAGTGACGTTGACGAGGTCCTTGAGCCATATCCAGCTGAGCTCTCAGCTGGTCCATCCGTGTAGCGAACACGTCACCTCATCTCGTTGGCGGTCTCCCTCGGGGGCGTTTAGCGTCCCTTGGGATCCACCCTAGCGTTCTTTCAGTCCATCTATCGTCGATTCTTCTCATGATGTGACCGGCCCATCTATGTTTTGCTTTCGATACATATTCCGCTGGGTCGTGAAGACGGGACATTCCTCTTAAGTCGGAGCTACGAAGACCGGCTAGGTGTTGTGTGCGCCGGTTAAACTTCAGGAGACATCTCTCAAGGGCTCTGTGGGTAGTAAGTAGCTTCCTAGACGTGGCCGCGGTGTCTGCCCACGTCTCCGCTGCGTAACAGAGCGCCGGAAGGACTGTCGAGTCGAACAGATGGGCACGAAGATCTTGGTCCGTCAGTTGGTCCGTAGCTTCCCTGACGGCTGCGAATGCTGCCCATGCTGCTCTCATTCTTCTGTTTAGTTCTTCCTTCAAGTCGTTTTCCATGTTCATTGAACGTCTAAGGTATACGTATGACGGAGTTTCCACGATTTGGGAGCCTTCAAGTTGTACTCCTCCGTCCTCGCAGTAGGCGTTCTTCATGAACTGTGTCTTCTTTCTGTTTATTCGTAGTCCTATTCTCTTCCCTTCTTCGTTCAATTCGTTGAGCATCGTTTCTGCTTCATTGGTACTGCTCGAAAAGAGAACGATGTCGTCCGCGAAACGAAGGTTCGAAAGAAATCTTCCACCAACACGTATGCCCCTTTCTTCCCAGGATAGTGATTTCATTATCCATTGCAATGCAGCTGTGAACAGCTTCGGCGATATAGTATCGCCTTGTCGTACCCCCTTTCCGATGGGTATGGTGAGAGGGCGGTGGAAAAGCTGTATCTTAGTCGTGCATCGATCGTAGCAATTGGCTAATGTCCTCACATACGACGCGTCCACACCTTGGTCGACCAGCGCTGACAGTATTGCATTCGTTTCTACGCTGTCAAAGGCTTTCTCATAGTCGACGTAGGTTAGAACAAGGAGCAGGCGGTATTCCCGGCAAACCTCTATGACCCTCGACACGGTCTGGATGTGGTCCAAGCAGCTGAACCCCTGACGGAATCCAGCTTGTTCTTGAGGCTGGGCTTCGTCCTAGATATGCGCGTGAGAATGATCTTGGTGAAGACTTTGTATAACACGCTCAGCAAGCATATCGGAGGGTAGTTCCGAAGGTCCTCTCGGTCACCTTTCTTACGGATAAGAACGGTTTGCGAGGTCTTCCACTGGTTTGGGATCCTTTCTTTCTGAAGGTAGGATGTCATGTGCGCTGCTAAGATTACATGAAGCGGATAGCCACCAGCCCGAAGAAAGTCTGCTGATATAAAATCAGGTCCGGGGCTGTGCCAGGTTTCATGCTCTTGATAGCGACTCATACTTCCGAAGGGAGAATCCGTGGTGAAGCTTCGCCAGGTTGCTAGCGGAATATTATATTCGCGGAGATCCCTGCGGCACTTCTTTAGACTTGTTCTTCTTTGTGCTGCTTCCAGAATCTTCTTCTGCCTGTACTTCATAAGATCTTCCTGCAACGCTTTTCTGCAGCTAGTGTTTGCTACTAACCGCTCAATGTGCGACGCATTCGGATCAATCCTCAAAGCCCTTCTTCTTTCCAACAATTCCTTGGTGGTCTTCGAAATTCGATCCAAGTTTGTCGTACGCGGCTTCGAGGCACGTTCAGCACAGGCTCGTAATCCTCTGAGCAGCATCTCGTAGTCCACGTCTGGGTCCTCCTCGATGTGCCGGTCACCCTGGGACAAGGAGTCCTCGAGTACGCAATCGTCGTAGACGACTTCTTTTCTCATTCGTTGCCGATAGCAGATGTTCTTTTCCATCGTGTGGCTAAGACGTATTTTCGCACGAAGGAGACGGTGATCAGAACCACTACAAAAGGATGGTACTACTGACACGTCAAGTAGACACCACCTCCGGTTGGTGAGTATGTGGTCGATCTCCGCACGAGTCGCGCCATTGGGCGATTCCCATGTCCACCGACGATAATCTTTTTTCATGAAAAGAGAGTTCCCATGAAAGAGGCGAGCGGCGGACAACAGCTCAGCGAGACGATTGCCATTTTCATTCCGGTCCTCTAGTCCAAATCTTCCAATTCTGTATTCCTCTTCTGTGGCCTTTCCTAGTTTTGCGTTGAAGTCTCCGACAACGAATTTGTAGAAGGACTTCTCGTTGCGGACTACTTCCTCCAGCTCCTCGTAAAACGCGTCCAATTCGGATTCATCAGCTGCTGATGTTGGTGAGTAGCAGTTGATGATACTGATGGATTTTTGGCGCAGAGGGCGGAGGCGAAGAATGGCCAGACGAGGTGACAGGATCCGTGAGAATCGACGAGATGGACGACAGATGGGTGCACAACAAAACCAACTCCGCCTACATTTCGCGACGGAACCTTCTCTCCACGAATGATGAGTGTACCGTCATTCATCTGTCGTACGTCACTCCTTCTGCACTTGGTCTCCTGCAGAGCAATCACGTGAAATTTGATACGCTCTGCAGCTCCGAGAAGGGCATGCAGGTCAGCGTTTGTGGAAACTGTTCTCGCGTTGTAAGTACACAGTCTGAGATAGTCTCCATGGCGAGTCGTGAGTGTGTCGCCTTGGTCCAGAATCAATGACGTCCTGAGCAACCTGAGATTTGATCGCCTCTCACCGGTCGCCATACCGTCGGACGTCTGAGACGGAAGGGCCCAGTGTGCAGGGTACTGAGGCAGTGAATATGCTGGAGTGGCAAGAAGACTTTTCCCCAAACTAAGCAGCCATGCCACGGCGAGCTTAGCTTTCACCACAGGTCGTCGCCCAACCTATATGGATCAGGAAACCACCTTGCGACATTTTGCCAAGACGGTGGTGAATCTTAGCAGTGGTTTACTCTTATCTAGGCTTCCGATTCCGAGAAGTTGGGATGTCGGATGTGTCGAACTCCTCAGCTTGGGAGACCCTGCCGGAGGACGAACCTCCGCTGTGCATCGCAGTTCGACACCCAGTGTCACCTCCACGCCACTATGAGGCGGTAAACCGTTGTAGAGGAAACAAACATTCGCCCTTACTTTTTTGGGCAGCGGGGAGAGCTTCACGGTGCTGAATTGGTGCGCGAGTGCCAAAAGACAGAAAAATATGGTGGAACGATTGGTGTGAGACTGTGCGCCCACCTCACACCCCCGGAGAGTAGTAAGGTGGAGTGGAGCGGAATCGTTAGCGTCAAATAGATCCACCAATGCCGAGAGGAAGGGGGATGCAGCGGAACCGGCCCCACTCCAGCTTTCTGCTTTTTGACGCCCAGATTAGTGACAAAAGCATTAGAACTGCTTGGCACAGCTCTGAGTGCTCCAGGTAGGCATACTTGCTTCAGAAGGAAGCAGAACACACTACGGTGTCATATACAATAGATATACCGGCATCAGAAAATAGGTTGGTGGAGTAGGACGAGATGACAGACGATCAAGATGTCAGATGAGCGTGCTGGCGTTAGAATACAGGGAGACGTGTTCCATGACATAACTTGCGCAAATGCCAGAAAACAGTAAAATGGAGTTGGGTTGGCACTAATAGCCGCTTTATCAGGAGCTGGCGGTTTACGCAATCTGATGTAGGATCCTTACTTTTATCAATATAGTGATGGGGTTTGCGTCATTTAGCACTATCACACCATTACATGTT
Organism: Necator americanus; assembly: GCF_031761385.1. Taxonomy (NCBI): domain Eukaryota; kingdom Metazoa; phylum Nematoda; class Chromadorea; order Rhabditida; family Ancylostomatidae; genus Necator; species Necator americanus. The sequence goes on from NC_087375.1 coordinate 15,549,187, forward strand.
AACTGTTAAGAGAGGGCAAAAAAGTTTCAATGTTTTGCTCTTCTTCAACTGTCCCTGGATCTTGGCATGATGAATACGTAGTTTTTTATTAATATGCTTGAGCTGTAGCCAAGGTTGGTATTGATATTTATTAAAAGCTAACGTTTTGGCGTTTCCGCCTTTGTCAGAGCTTGGAAAAAATCGAAACAATCAGTAAATTTATCTCTCGAGCGTCTTATCATCCTACAGAAAGCATTCAAACGGTAAGTGAACTCAAACAACATGTCGGGCAATGCTTACAGTTCAACCAAATCAATAAAATGTTTCGATGGTATACGAGAAAAAGCAGGAAGTTCCCTAAGCGAACTCCCAGAACCATTACCGACTGGGAGCTCTTCGTCTCGCTTGTCGCTTTTTGGGAAGATACCGTCATGGACAACATTGACGATGAATACAAACGGCTTGTAGAACTATAGAACTACACACCTGATGTGGGAGTCTCCCGATGGAGACATAATGAAATTTACCACATTATCGTCAGCAAAAGTTTTCCTGACGGATGTCGCTGTTGTACCAAAGTTTTATACCGGATCGGACCATCGCCTTATTTGAGGAAGATTTTCTTTCACAAGGAGAGTAAGAAAAACCTCGAAATTCGAAAAACGATCTTCCAGAAGCGTAATCGATTTCGCTTCGTTTGTCGGCTTTTGGGAAGACATCGTCATGGAAAAGATTGAACGGATATGAACGACTTGTAGAACATCTTCACTACTGTAACCGACGAGGAAAGCGAAGAGTTTCAAAACCACCAAGAGACGCCTGTCTGCGAAAACTCTGGAGCTGCGCGAGCTGCAGGCAACCAAGAACTCACGTCTGAGCTCGCAAGGCTTTGCAGAAATGAATAAAAGAAGACCTCAGAGAGAAAACAGCAAAAGTGCTGGCTGAAGCTGCAGAGGCGGGATAGATGGGCGTAGCGGGCATTCGCTACGCCTATCAAAACTTCACCAATCGTAAAACAACAATTACTACTCTCCGGACTCCAGATGGAACAACTACGGCATCGGGAAGGGGTATGGAAAAGATCATTCACGAATTCTACTTGGATCTCTTCGACAGCCACGCCCACTTGCCTCCTCACCATCTAAGGGAAGATGGACATGTCATTCTAAAGGTCCTCCCTTCCGAAGTCCGACATGCCGTCGTGTTGGTGAGGAATCGTACTTAACCCGGTCTCGACAGAATCAAACCTGAACGTCTGAAGTACTTCCTGCCAGTCCTCATCAAAACACTGGCGAGGTTGTTCACTCGTTATTTGTCAGAATTCAAGGTTCACAAGCAAACCCAGCAAGACGGTGCTGTTGTATAAGAAGGGAGGACTGTCATGCGAGGAACCAGGGTTTCGAAGAGGGTTCAGGTCAACCAAGGTGCCCCTACTCCATACACAAAGATATTTTGTGAGTTGTTTAGCAACTTCACGAGCAAAATTTCCCCATTCTACAATGATCTTCGTTCGCTGATAACAACATGAGGAACGGTTGGTTTTCTGATGTCCCATTCACGCTCAACGGAACGAACATATCCGAATGCTCCAGCTTTGTAGATCTAGGTCGGGAAATCAAGATGATGAACGACCTGACCTCCGAGCTGGGCAGAAGGAAACGAATGGCTTGGGGAGCATTTAAGAGCATCGAGGATGTAGTGAAGAGGACTAAGAACATCTGGCTCTGTGCTCATCTATTGAGCAACACCTTCTTTCTGCTTTGGCCTACGCCTCGGAAACGTGGGTTTCGCAAGCAGGAGGAAAATGCGATCAGCGTCATAGAACGCGGAATTGAAAAGGTGATGCGAGTAGTAACCCGCTTTACCCAAGGGAAAGAAAGGATTCGAATTCATTCCTACATCACTAATCGAAGATCAGAGACGCCGCCGCATATGCCAAGCAAAGCAAAATTGGGTGGGCCGGATGCGTTTCAGCGACAATCGTTGAACCAGAGCAGTAAGCGACTGGATACCACGCGACATCAAACGCACCGTAGGAAGACCGCTGTCCATGGTTAGACGTCTTTTCGAGGTTCAAGGAAAAATGCGTTGCTCTTCGAGCCCATCGCAAGAAGAGATGCTACTGGGCAATACTTTGTGTGATCGGGACAAAAGAAATTAGTACTGGTGCTCAATCGAGCAAATCGTTGAACAGAGGGAGCACAGGTGATGCAGGTGATTAGCGGTAATCATAAGGCATTGATGAAACAACTTTACCTTTAGCTTTAATGTCAGCTGTAGCTTATACCACATTAGGAAACATTTTGGTCATTGTAAACATCTGTGCCGATAGATTTGTTAGTTAAGTGCTGCTACGGGGCTCTCCTTCTATCGGAAAGTTGATGTTATTCAATGATTTTTTACAAGCGCTGAATTAGCTCGTCTACAAAGTCGCTAATGGTTTCGAAAGCTATTACGAATGTAATATGTTGAACAGCAAATCAGCATCTTTGTCTCTTTTATCACAATTATACTGCATTATTGTCGCTGTAATTGTTGTTTCTACTAGCTGCTAATTAACTCAAATCCATGATTTCTTGGCAATACA